>NC_040234.1:36494853-36717353 GCF_001444195.1 Xiphophorus couchianus
GGATGAATTCTGTCCAGTCAGACCGGATTCCCGTCGACTCGTCCGCCGCCAGGCGTGAAGGTTCCCGTCACGGAACGTCGCACTCGATGTAGGGGATGTCGCTGTAGCGGCTGTCCACCTCCAGCCACTGCTGCACCGCCCGCGCCACGATGTCCTCCGACAGCCGCTGGGCGTACTCCAGCAGCGCCGCGTTCACCTGCGGCGAGCCGTCCGCCGAGCCCGGCGCCGACCCGCCCATCAAGTAGGCCTTCTCGCTCGTGGGCTTCCTCTCCGTGGAGTTGGCGTGCTGGGAGGCCGCGGCGCTCCGCTTGGATTTGACGCAGCCCATGCTGTGGAGGCGACCTCCTCCTCTTCCTCCGTCTGGGAGTTTTCAGCTGCTGTCATCCACTGGATTCCATCGCTGAGAGCCGATCAGAACATCCCGCTCCGTCCAACACAGACGCTCAGGCTGCAGCTGTGGGAGACCAGAGGAAAGAGGTCACTGGTTTATGTTCCAGAAGGTGACCGAGGCTAAATGACGGGCAGTGAAATCTCTTGAGTTTAGATAAACAAAAACAGATAAAATGAGTTTTTAGACGCTAAAATTCCACGTTTGACTAGAAAGTTTGTTTTGTTTCAGGTTTGAACGTAAACTGGTTCGTCTACAAACCTCAACCTGGGTTTGTTTGAAGTGAACTCTGGTGTGGTTTGAATGCATATGTGAATGCCAAGCAGACTAAAGCGCAGGGCATTCTGGGTAAATACAATCATAGCTAACGTGCTAGCCTAGCGCTAGCAGGAGAAACGGCTCATTGTCTTTAGCCATAGACTAAAGAGAAATCCTCCAATTGCTGAAATCTGACGCCTCCATTTTTGTTTGGTTTTCAGAGATTTTTGTGTCGTTTCCTTCAGTGGTTCTTGGTGCAGCGCCCCCACAGGCCAGGAGGGGAACAGGTTGCTCGGCGGGTTTGGCTGGTTTGCGAAAGCAGCAGCTGGAAATGGAGCAAATGTTTTGGTCAGTTTTGGTCCCAAGTCAAAGCTAATCTACGGGACGATCAGTAGGAAAAACAAGCTGAAGCCTCCAGAGGAAGGCTGGGGGGAGGAGCAGAGTGGAGGTCAAGGCCTCCCCTCACCCTCTGTCCTGGAGAGTTTTATGACTCAATCCCTCTGCCTGACAGTGTGGCGCGGCACCGAGCAGTGTGTGTGTGTGTGTGTGTGTGTGTGTGTGTGTAAGCCTATGTGTCCCATCTGTTCCTCTGCAGCCTGATTCTCCCAACATGTGCTTCATTCAGGGATCTTCCTCCACGCAGCGTGCAGGCCATCAATGATTTACATGCGGAGTGTCTGAGTGGGCGTGGGGGGCTCAGCGCCCAACCTGAGCATCTGACCACATTAAGAACCGAAAGGTCATCAAGCATCAGTCAGATGAGGTCACAGCAAACGCGACTCTCACACAAACATGTTGCGTGGAAATGTGATCCAGTGGATCTCTACATACTTTTATCTGAGTGGAGGAAAACGATCCCACTCCTCTCCATTCCCTGAAAATCCTCCCGTCCACAGCAGGAACAACAAGGTCGTTCAGGGATGAAATCCTGCACAAGCAGTCCGGTAAAACCCAAAACCCAGTAAAATCCCAGATCCGGACCCAACTTGCCTCTTCTGTGGGTTGTTGTTCTGGATGAAGCGCCGCTTCGTGCCAGATTTACAGATAATCTGAGCGGCTTTAAACCGGGGGAACAATCCAGGATGCTGGAGGTTTCCTCCGCCGCCGCAGGTCGCTGTGCGGCCGCCGGAGCTCCGCAGCAGACAGGGAGGAGGGAGAGGCGGTCCGGTCCGGTCCGGAGCGGAGCGGGTCTCCGCCGAGGCGCAGCGGCGCTCTGGATGAGTCCGGGGCGCAGCGCACCGAGCGGCAGCTCTGCAGCGGCGCGGCGCGCTGCTGCCCCCTGCTGGACGGACAAACAGCCCGGGGCGGGAGGGCAGCTTAACATAAAACCCAACAAATGTTGACAACGTGACGACCCACTGATGGACACACAGCAATAATGCGGCTTATTTAGCGACAAAAAAAAAATCAAGGTCATATTTTTACCATGTTATTAATTTAATTTATGTCAGTTTGAAGCTAAATATTTATTTAACAAGTTTAAATATTTAGTTTCAAGATGAATATTTAGCTTGGAGATAAATATTTAGTAAACGAAATTAATATTTTATAGCAAACAAAATATTTAGCTTTAAAATAAAAATTCATTTGAAAAGCTATATTTAGTTGAAATTAAGTACTTAGCGAAATATTTGAACTAAATATAAACAAAATAGTCAAGTAAATATTTCGTTTCAAACGAAATATTTATTAAACAAGATACATATTTACATGCATATTTCCCAAGGATTTAGCTTCAAACTAAATATTTAGTTTGAAACTAGATATTTAGCTAAGTTGTACATTTATTGCACAATTTATATTTAGATGGTAGGTTAAATATTTAGCTTGGTCACTAAATATGTAGTTTCAAGGTAAATATTTGGTTTCTAAATAGATATTTATTAAACTAGCATAATATCTGGTCAAATAGTTTTACACTTGAGTTTTCCTTCTGAGGGAGAATAAATTATATTTCTGCTGTAAAATAAACTGAAGTTTGTGGTTTTAAAGTAACAAATATAGAAACTTAAACAGATTCAAAGGCTGTGAAAACCTTCATAACCAGGCAGATTTCTTTACTCTGATTTTTATCATTTTCTAAGTTTATTTGGTTGATTTTGGTTCTTAAAGTTTAGGAAATGATCGGACTGCAGGTGCTTCACTTCCTCCACCAGGTGGCAGCACCTCCCCATGCTTTTTAAACAGCGGCTATTTTTCCTGACCTTAAAGCTTTAAAGTTCACTCCGACCCACATTTCTCATCATCTTCAAAACTCCAAACACCAAATGAGCCAAGTCGTTACTTAGTAAAAGTTTATTGGAGGTTCAGGATTAGCACAGATTAAATCAGAAAAAGAGTAAACAGGTTATGAAGAAGAACTGAGCCGATTGCCTAACAACCGACATTCCAGAAATCTGAGAGAAGCATCATGTTTCACTCCTCGGTTACATAATCAGTCCGTTTGTTTCCCAGACCTCCAGGTTCAGTTTAGTCAACCTTATATAAGCGGGATCATTAGGATAAAAGTTAAACAGGATGAGGCTTCATGACGGCGTCCGTTTAATTCTGTTTCTCAGAAGAACAGCCGGAGGATCTTTGGCTTGAAGAGCTCCAGTTTGCTGGGATCCACCTGCTTCATGCCGTCCTGTGCCCCCAGGATGGCCTGGTGGGCCTCGTCGAACAGATCCTTCCCGATGGAGGCCTGCACTCGGTCCCGCCAGGCGCTCAGCTTCGGTCGGCCCTCAAACACGTCCAGCCCGGCGCCCAGCAGCTGGTGGACAGGAGAAGAAGAGAAACGTTACCGTGTCATAGTCAGTCAGGTGGATAACTAAAGTTTTAGCTCAGAACAAAATACAACATGAAGGTTTCCTTCTGAGCTTTTTGTGTTTAGTTAGCTGGTAAATCTTTAGATTGCTAAATTAATATTTGGCTCAGAGCTAAAAATGTTGATATTATGAAGCAGTTCAGTCAGATTCTGATGATCATCCAGTGCAAAGCGGAACAAACATTCATCTGATGGCATCACCATTGCTGACTTGGCAGCAATCCTTCATCCTCAGGAAGTGGTAGGAATCACTTCCACTTCATGCTTCAAAATCAGCAGCAGGAAAAACATCAGTAAAGCCTGGATGAAGAACCAGAGTCATGTCGTCCTTCAGCTCAACTTTCCAGTCTGATAAACAGAAACACTGAAAACTCAGATTCAGGTTTGAGCTCAGAGAAGCATTTCATATATTCTGTTAACTAAATAATTAGCTTTGAGCTAAAAGGAAAAATAGTTAGCTACCTTAGTTAGCTAGCTCAATTTGGGCTTGCTCATTAAATATTTAGCTTGTTTTAACTCAGCTAAATATTATATATTACATTATTATATTTATATTATATTTTTAACAAGCAAACATTTTTAGCTTTCTAACTAACAAGCTAACTAGATTTTTACCTCAAAGCTACATATTTAGTTAGCAAACAAAAATATTTAGCTAAGAGTTAAATATTGGTCTGCTAGCAAAAACATTTTGTTAGTAAATAATTTTTTGTTTGCTAATTAAATATTTAGCAAGAACAAAATGACCTCAGAGCTAACTAGCTAGCTAACTTAACTTTAGCTCATAGTTAAATAATTAATTGGCAAGAGAAAATATTTAACTATATTTACTTAGCAAGCCAGACGTTTAGCTTGCTAACTCAAACTTTTTGTTTGCTAACTGAATGTTTAAACTGGAGATAAATATTTTGCTCCAAACAGGTTTAGCTAGTAAAACTGCATGTTCAGCTTGCTATCATTTACTAAACATTTAATAATTGAATATTTGCTTTGCTATCAGAACTTGTTTTCTGGGCTGAATTCCCGGACTGGACCGGCGTCCAGAACAACAACCTGTGGCTTCCTGTCGGTTTTCATTGCTGCTTCGCTCTGCTGTTAGCCAGGCAGCTAGCTGCTCGGTTTGGCTCGTCAGATGATAACAGATCTTTAGAAATCACTTTCATCCCTCGTTTTTTTAATTTGAGGTCTATTTAATGAGTGGGACGCAGTTTGAAGGACCTTCAGGGAGTCTGGAGAACTTCCAGAGCCAGGATGGAGTCCGCCTCCCTGGATAAACACCGACAGGAAATCCCCTCCAGGGCCGGCCTGGACCTCCCTCCAGAGGAACCAGATTCCTGGTTCTGGCCCAATTAACCCTGTCAGCTCACCTGCATGATCTCCACGATGGCCACCAGGTCGGCCAGAGACATCTGGTCCCCCACGATGAAGGGCCGATCCTGGAGGAAGTTCTCCTCGATGAGGTTCAGCGAGGCGTTCAGGTCCTCCAGCGCTCCGTCCATCTTCTCCTTCGGGACGTCGATCCCCATGATCTTAGGAATCATGAGCTGCAGACAAACATTCGTTCAGCTGATTGGGCCTAGCCCCGCCTTCACGGTGCAGCTCCTTCAGACTAGCCAGCAGCAATTAGCAAACATCTGCTGAGCTCATTATAGGAGCTGCTGCTCAGAGCAACGCTGGTAAAAACGTTAAAGGGTTAATAGAGGAGCCATGTTGGATGACTTCCTGGAGGCGGAGCTTCTTAAAGAGACAGAGGCCCAATTTCAAGGCTCTAAATTATAAAGTCATATTTGATATAAATATCATTTTTAAAACAACTGAAGGCAACATATTATCTTGATTGTGTAAAGTGGATCTATGTGCCTGGCCCTTTAAGGCTTTCTGGGCTGAAGCGGTTCTGTCTGAAGCCTTTGACCTGGTTCTGGGTCTCACTCTGGTTCTCTGGTTAATAACTGATCAGATCAGTAATCATTGATCACAATCAGTTTTCTGCCTTGTTCTGCTTCAAAGAGCAAAAGTTCAGTTGATTTACTGCAGCCATAAAATAACAAAGACATAAAACAAAGTGAATATTTTGACCACATGAAACCCGAAGCTGCTAAACTTCAACACTTAATAGATTAATAGTTTAATCTACTAATAGTTTAATAGATTTAATCATAACAGGCGATTTTTATCAACATGTGAATAATTATTACACAGCTTCTTTTCTTGAGGAAGAAATGAGAGAAAACAGATTCAATAAAATCTAAAAAGTTAAAAATGACCAAAAGTCTCTCAAAGGGACGAAGCATCGGGTCAGAACCAGCAAACGATCTGCTGCTGAAGGTCAACAGGGTCAAAAGGTCAACAGGGTCAAAGGAAGGACGGTCCTTGGGACATTTCTTTTGGGAAATTGTTGCAACTGATATTAAGAAAGTTTTGGTTTTTATTCAGTTTTTTAAAAATTTTAGTGCCAATTTTATTTTATTTTTTAAATGAGACTTAATTTGTTTCTGGTTTTATCGTCATGAAGCATTTGGCTAATGCTAAAACAGTCCGACTGTTGATTAAAACGTCTCTTTGTCCTGAACTGGAACCAGTTTGGACCAGTATGAGCGTGGGGTTTTGGGAACGTACCCGCATCCAGAACATCTTGGAGCCGTGCATCCGGATGGCCGTGTGCTGCCAGGACAGGAACTCGTTGACCCGGGAGCGCAGCCGCAGGTCGGCCGGGTACCAGCGGTCCGGAGTCCGGAACTTCTCGGCCAGGTAGAGCATGATGGCGACGCTGGAGGAGAGCGGCGGCTCGTCAGGACGCATCCGGACGGAAACCGCCGCTTTCAGCAGACACTCACCTCTCAGCCAGGCAGAAGTC
This sequence comes from Xiphophorus couchianus, assembly GCF_001444195.1. NCBI lineage: Eukaryota > Metazoa > Chordata > Actinopteri > Cyprinodontiformes > Poeciliidae > Xiphophorus > Xiphophorus couchianus. The sequence goes on from NC_040234.1 coordinate 36,501,160, forward strand.
TCCGTCTCGAAGGGCTGGAACTTTTCTGATCTTGCTGATTTTCCCAAATTCATCTCCAAAATGCTCACCTGGAACCCAAACAAACATGGCAGACCAGCAGGAAACCAGGCAAGACGAGACTTCCTGCAGGAAATGTAACTGCTGCACCGATTGGCCGATACTTGGTTAGAGACCGATCCTATCAACATCCACAAACATCTGGAAATCCACCTCTGTCCAATTCTTTTTTTTTTTTTATCGCCCCACAAGGGGTCTTTTTGTGGCTCTAGTGTCTCTTTTTCAAAGTAGGCTGACAGGGAACAGGGAAGACATGCGGGAGTCGAACCCGCGACAGCCGCGTCGAGGCCACGTTTGCCTGAATGTGGGTCGCGCTGACCCCTCCGCCACCACGGCACGCCCCTCTGTCCAGTTCTAACATCAGTTTCTGACTTACCAACTTTTCAGACTAAAACTAAAAGCTGATATCGGCCCAAATCCAAGTCAACAGGTCAGGTTAAAGATCGCTGCAGCCCTAATCACAACCAAGGATTATTTTAGTAATCGATTATTCTGATGATTAATCTGATTATAAAATGATACATCTGGCTGATTTTTCCTTTAAGCTTTCTTTAAATTTAAAGCTGCAAATAAATTTAAATCCATTTTAAGATAAGAAATAAAAGATTTTTATGCCTAAAATGCAACAACAACATTCTTTTAGTAAACACTTAATCATTTGTAGCAAATGATGCATCTGCAGTGAAAATTACTCATCCAATTATTAAATTGTGGATTAATATTTGTATAGCAAAGTGTAAAATCATTTTATTTAGATAGCTCGTTTTCAGCAACACTGCGGTGCAAAGTGGGAGATTTTTAAATAATATCTGAACCAAGTGAAGCTAAAACTTTAGGAGTTCTGGTAGAGAAACTATTTCATCATTTTCGGTTCTGCTTGGGGAAAAAACGAACCAAGTTTTGTTTTATTCACGTCACAAGCCCGTTTGGGTTTGGAACCAGCGACCCTTCACCTCCACAGGAGACTCACCGTCCATCAGAGAAACCTTCTTGAACTCGAAGGGGATGTTGTTCTTCTTCGCGAAAATAAAAACGGAGCGACATGGCTGAGAGAAAAGGTCCAGATAAAGTTCCACCACCATCTCTGCTGCTTTTCCAGCGTCTCCCTGCAGAACCAAACGCTGAGCGGCTGCAGCTGTCAGCGATCCTCCTAACGGCAAGAAAAAACAGAAAACACCGGAAGTTCGGCCCAAAACTCCCACATTCCAGAACAACCTCCGAACCCATTTACCAGGCCGCCGGAAAATGGGGAAACTACGACACCTGCTGTCTGAAAAATGTACTGCAGCTCAAATTCTAGACTTGGTTCTAAACCTGCGGTACCGGAACAACTGGCGGTACCGGAACAACTGGCGGTACCGGAACAACTGGCGGTACCGGAACAACTGGCGGAATAACTGACTTAGTTATACTAAATCCATTATTTCTTTCTTTAGTCACAACATGCTCTGTGTTGGTTCAGAGATTTAAAAAAATACTGATGTGGTCCAGTTTGTCTTCAAACCAAAAGTCAGGATCATTTAAATTACACAAAGTGGTCTACTGGACGGAACCAGGACAGACGGACGGAACCGCGAAGGATGGACAGAACCAGGACAGACTCACTCAATATTATTGTTTATTGCAATAACTTCTGGTAAAAGTTACCGTCCAGTAAAATTAGTTTTGTTGACAGGTAGACCTGTGATGAGGTTTTACTGGACCATAAATTGTCCCGGGAATCAAACTTTAAATATTAACATTTAATCCTGGAACTGAGAGATTTTTCATATCCAAGATCAATAAAACAGAAACAACAAATAAAGTGAATCATGAAGTCTGTAAGGTAACGGTCGGCAGCAGCTCTGCATCCTGAGACGATTTCATCCGGTTTCCATCGGAGACCAGATGGATTAATCCTGTCAGTACGCTGCAGAACTTCTGCACTTCACTGCATTGTTCAGTTATTGAATATTAGAGTATTTATCTTTGTCACCACTTTTCTCTTTTACTCTACAGTTTAAGAGGCGTGTCGGTACTTTCTGCTCCTTACTTTGTCACTTATAACTCGTTATTTCCATGATGAAATAAATAACCACGTGGATTCGGATCAAAACGTTAAAATCCACGTCCAGCACAAAGTGTTTCAGTTATTCTGCACTGAATAACCACAGCAGGAAAACCCAGAGAGGAAAACATGATGGAGGCTTTGACCTGAGAAACGTCCCAAACTGAGGAACGTCCCAAACTGAGAAACGTCCCAAACTGAGAAACGTCCCAAACTGAGGAACGTCAGCCGGAAAAATCATTTCATGTTTTCTGCTCCAACGTTTATCCTGATGGACATTTGGCTTGAATAAAAACTATCAGTAATTTTTTAATGTTGAGTAAACTGCTGCTACTGGAAGACTAGAACTTTTTGAGCATTTTAAACTTATTGAAAGTCATTTTGTCTTGAAGGTGAAAATGACTTTTGATTTTTTTTAGGTACATTTCAAAAAGAAGTAAAACATTCCAACCTGTACTTTTACTTTTACTAGAGTATTTTTGAAAACATTATTTCTAGTAAAAATGTGAGTATTTGCAGTGATGACAGATGATTGTTGTTCAACATTCTGTCTTTATTTCATCTACAGGAAGAGTAATCGATCCCAGAGCCGATCCAGAGGAACCGGGACGACTAAACTGTCTTTAGCTCGGGTTCCTCCAGCAGAACCGACCCAACCCGGTTTCTACTTCTGGAATTAACAGCTTCACTTTAAACAGTGACATGATTTCAACAGTACAAATCTCCAGTTGGGATTCTGGAATGGGCAGAGGTTAAAGGTCATCTGCTGCCGGTTCTTCACAGGAAGCTCATCACGGTTCCTTTCTTCCCCACCTGGTGAGGCTGCAGCTCCAGGAACTGGATCACAATCCTGCAAACATCACATCAAACCAGAATCATCACTTCCTGTCCCGTCAGCCAAACAGGAAGCTGCCAGCAGAAACAAACATGGCGTCTCTGTCGATGCTTCAGCATCTTTAACTGGATGTTTATTATTATTGCCTCATTCATTATTGATTTAAATTAATAACAGCTTCATTTTGATTAGGAATCAGGAACTAAAGGGACAAAGTGATGGATTCTCTGTTAATGTTGACTGGATGCAGCGTTTATAGAAACGTCCAGCAGGGGGAGCTCACCTGTCTTCAGCCAGGCTCAGTTCTTTGGTCAGGAAGCCGAAGATCTTGGTGCTGTGCTCCTTGTTCTTCTCGCCGCTGTCCGTCGCAGAGATGGCCGACACCGACACCAGAACACACGGAGCGCAGGAGCCGCCCACCAGCATCGGCAGCCCTGGATGCACCACCATGTTCATCCTCTGGGAGGGAAAAGAGCGTCCGGTCAGTTCGGCTGGTTCATGACGAGTCGCAGCAGACGTCGGCTCAACAATTATTCAGTTACTGTAAGAAACTATGCTAACGTAATAATTAATGTCAGCTAATCCACAAACACTTGAGATCATCTCTAAAATGCTTAGAACCACCTGTTTGTACCATAAAACGTATTGATGCACACAGTAGAAACTTAGCTCTGCTGCAGAAGCTAACATCCCTGCTCTAATTTATTTCCGCTCAAAGTTTCAGCCAATCAACAAAAAGGAAAATGAACGGTTCTCCTGGATTAGCAATGTAGCCAATAGCACAAGTAGCACAGCGGATACATATCTCAGCTACACAAGCTGCTTTTTCTTTTGAATATTTAAGATATGCTATAAGAAAAAAATGAACAAAAATACCAGGAATAATTTGGTGTTAACACAAAAATCTGTGACATTCCACTGTAAATAATAACTAATTAATCAGCCAATTAAACTCCATCCAGACTCCATTGAGTCTGTGTTGAATGGCTGTTGTTCTGAACAGGAAGAGGGGCCCCGCATCTAATTCTGCTCCAGGCCCCATAAAACGTTGGGTCGCCCCTGCTGACAACTCCTCTGGTTCTGGTCGCCAGATAAACTGGAGACGCTCAGATCTGTTACACCGGTTTTAAATGAAAACCCGAGCAGCAGCAGCCTCCAGTCCTACTGGAGTTTAACTGGTTTCACTGGGTCGGTTCTGATCCTGCAGGGGTTAAACTGGTGGAACCGGGTCGGAGGTACTCACGTCCTCCGGTTTCCCCAGCGCCGCCGCGGTGACGGAGCAGAACCGCTTCAGGAAATCCTCGGAGAAGCTGCTGGCTGGCAGGTTGCTGTCCAGGACGACGAAGGGCATCTTTACTGGCGGGACTGGGAGCTGTGGTTAGACACAACACACGAGAGGTCAAAGACAGACTTTGGAGGCAGGAGAATACTTCTTCCGGTTGTCACTTTCAAAATAAAGCATAAAAATAAACAGACTGTGTTTGTTTGTTTTTTTCGACGTTTCCCAAAATAACTTTAGTAAAATCTGTGAGGGATTTTATTCCAACCTGGTTTCCTCTTTCTTCTTCTTCTTCTTCTTCTTGGTTTTTATTGGCGGTTGGCAACAAACTTACAGTAGCATTACCGCCACTTACCAGTATGGAGTGTGGTTCGAGATGGTCTATAAACTTTCACTTTCTACCTTTTCCCTCCATTAACTCCTGATTAAACATACCCCCACACATACACACCTGCTTATATTATCCAACTTGCTTAAAGCTTTATATACCCCTCTTTGATATTCTTTACACATTCACACCCAACTTGCTCTACTCATATCCTATGAAATAGCTTTGTTTCTTTAAGATACCGAATAATTATTTGAATATGTCTACTCCCGAGATCTCTCCTCAAAAATTCTATTAAATTAAACCTTTCTTTAATACCTACACACTCTCTCAGCATGCATCTTCTCTCTTCTTCATACTTACAACACTCTAAAATAACATGCTCTATTGTTTCAGACTTCTCACAATAATCACACTTTCCAGTTTTATGCTTTTGTATTTTAAAAAGTGAATAATTAAGCCCTGTATGACCAAACCTTAACCTTGTTATTATTCTTTCCTTCTTCCTATTCTTTTCTTTCCTACAGCCACCTGAATTTTATAAAACCACCTTCCTGTTAACCCTTTATCCCACCTTCTCTGCCATATTTTCAACATCTCTTCTTTGACTTTACTTTTCCCTTCCGATTTACTCATCTTAACTGTAAAACTAATAGGATTATGTATTGCCTTCTTTGCCGTTATATCAGCCTTCTCGTTTCCTACTATCCCTATATGTGCTGGAACCCACACAAATGTAACTACTAATCCCAAATGTTGTATTCTAAATAGATTATGATATATTTCTAATAAAATGTCCATCCTACTGTCCGTATTATTATATTTTATGCTTAGCAAAGCTGAGCTTGAATCTGAACAAATTATTGCTTGTAAAGGCTTTACTTCCTCAATCCATTGTAAAGCCAAAAGTATTGCTAACATTTCTCCTGTATAAATTGATAGCCCGTCTGTGATTCTCTTCCCAATATACACTTTGAAATCTGGAATTGTACATGCTATTCCTATTTTTCCGTCGATTTTTGATGCATCTGTGTAAATTTGGACATGTCTATAGTAATTATTTAAATGTGATTGCACTGCATACCTTTCTGCAACATTTGACTTATCATGTTTTTTTACCAATATTGTTAAATCAACTATAGCTTCTGGTAAAATCCACGGTGGTATAACTGATATTGGATCTGTTTGACTAATTTCCAGAGTGTCCACTTTAAGTTCCTTCACTTCCTTTTCAATTTTCCATCCATAACTCTTCATCTCTTTCTTTTCCTTTTCCCAACATGATTTTAAAATTTCCCGAGTTGGATGTCCACATTTATTGCCCATCAAATTTAGCCAATAATTTATTCCTAATGTAGTTCTCCTTAGATCTAGTGGCATTTCTCCCATTTCTACTTCTAATGTTGCTGTTGGTGTTGTTTTGAATGCTCCGGTACATACTCTCAGGGCTTGATGTTGAATCCTGTCTAATCTATCTAAGTGAGTTTTAGCTGCTGAACCGTACACTAAGCACCCATAATCAAGATCAGCTCTAATTATCCCCGTATAAATCTGCTTTAAGGTTTTTCTCCCTGCTCCCCAATCACTACCCACCAAACATCTTAATATATTCAATTTTCTCTTACATTTATCAACAATCTTTTGGATGTGAATATTCCACTTTAATTTCTCATCAAACCATGGTTTCCTCTTTCTGTTTTAACGCCACATTTATTCGTTACTCGCGACTTAAAAAGGGGGCGTTTTATGCGTCGTGTGACGTCATTTCCGCGCACAAAACCTACCAAAAAATACTGAAATTAAAACATTTTGAGGATATAACTGCCTGGCACAATTTTTTATTTTAAAATATTTAAAGTAATAAAAACATACCATAGCAAGAGAAATAAAACAAAAATAAAATAAACTGGCTCGTTATTCTAAAAGTCACGCTTTCTATTAGAGCCCGTTTCCGCCATGACAGAAAAATAAAAGCCCAACAGGAAGTGAAAAAAATGAATAACTGGTCATAATTTTGACTTTCAAAGTTATATTTATGGAAGTCACGCTGTTTCTCTGCGGAAGCCAAAATCTCACATGAGTGAAAATGGAAATCTCATAATTATAACTTTGTATCTCAAAATTACGACTGAACTACGAAGTTATGACTTTATATCTTATTATATCTGATTACTAAAAGGCAAAAATATAACTGCTTGTTGGGATTTTAAGATTCTTTTATGGACTTCCATACTTTTCAGATTGTATTTTGGATTATTTTTCTTCAGAATTGCTGTTGAAACGTCACCAAATGTGAAAACTTTTGCTCGATGTTGAGGCTGTAGGATCTCGCAGATACAATCCTAAATATCATTTCTAATGTTTACCTCATGTATTATTTTAATATTTCTGTATTTATTCCATCCACTGACGCGTTCCCGTGTGATATAAAACACGCCACGTGATGGCGCTGTCTCTTCAACAGAAACATTAATAAGGACTTTAGCCAATGTTGATGATTTTTTAAAATTATCAATATTTTTTCTGTAGCTCTTTATCATTTTATCTGGAGATTTTCAGGGAAAACAAACAAAATTCTGAACTAATAAAAATATTTTTCTGTTGCTAAACTTAGAGCCGCAGTTGCTCCGATCAGCAGCTGCAGGAAAATATTTTATGACTTTAAGAGGAAAAACTGAGACATTAAAGTTTTTCATCCTGTTTGTTTGAAAGATGCTTCACATGCTTTGGTTTTTCCATCTGGTCCATCTAATAAAAAAAATCCTTCCACTCTGTTTGAATCCATCGTTTCCTCTCCAGCCAATCGTGGTTTCTGTTGCCACGTAACAGGCTAAAGTTGGAGTATAAAAAGCTGCGCGCTAATAAACTATGACGCCCGTCAGCGCGGCTCATTTTTCCCACGCAGCTCCGAGGCGCATCACGTCGCAGCGGATCTTTTCCTTCTTGATCACCTGACGCCGCGCAGCAGAGACATGCACCTGTCCCGGACCGCGCTGTGCCTCAGCCTGCTGGCTGTTCTGGGTCCTGCGGTTCTGAGCGAGCCGGACCCGCAGCCGGCCGCCGCCACCAGCCCCACGGACACGGAGTGCCTCACCTGCGAGGTGCGGCAGCACATCAAGAACATGCGCATCAACGCCATCAAGACGCAGATTCTGAGCAAACTGCGCATGAAGGAGGCGCCCAACATCAGCCGGGACGCGGTGCAGCAGCTGCTGCCCAAGGCGCCGCCGCTGCAGCAGCTGCTGGACCAGTATGACGTGCTGGGAGACGACAGCCGGGATCCGGTACCGGAGGAGGACGACGAGCACGCGACCACCGAGACTCTGATGATCATGGCCACTGAACGTAAGTCTGCCTCGAGCTCCACTTTCTGCTCCATTGACGCGTCCTCTGTGCGTAAAGCCACATTTCACTCTCAGAACTGAAAACAAGGAGCTTCTTGCCGTCAGGAGATTCTAGATGTTGGTTGTGAAGATATGCATGAAGAAGAATCCCGAAGACTTTTTGTTTTATGTGTTTCTTCCAGAACAATTTGTCAGTTTCTTGACTATTTTTGTGCGTAAAACAAGATTTTAAGCACAAAACGGCTTTTATTTTGGCATCTCATTGAGTTCTTGGATGTTGATGGTGATAAATCTGCTGATACTGGAGCTTATCAAGACAACAAACAGCTTTTTTAGCGTCTTTTGTGCGTAAAATTAGGTTTTTCCCCAAACAGAAGTGCAAATGAAAGTTCTATTTTGGCATCATTCTGAGTTTTAGATTTTAAGATGGATATCGAAACATTATTAAGATTAAGAAGGTAGTGCATCAGAAGGTTTATGACAGAGTTTTATGGTGGTTAAATGAAGCTTTACGCTCAAAAGAGGCGATAAAAATCACAAACTGAAACTTCAGGTGGATGTTTTCAGTGATTGTGGTGAATTAATAGGATTAAAAACGGTATTTCTGTTGGTGTTTGCAGGACAAAGTTTCTGTTTTTATTGATTTCTGTGAATGAAATGAAGTTTGACGGACATAAAAACTCAATAAAAACACATTTTGACATTACCTGGAAGTATTTTGGTGATTCTGATGAATTAAGCATCATCAGATAGTTTTTTTTTTTTTTTACAAATTGTATTTTTGTTCGAGTTTGCGACACAAATGGTTGATTTTTATTGCACATGTTGGTAAAATGAAGTTTTGCGCATCACAGACGAAAGTAAAGCTTTAATTTTATCTTCACAATAAATTACATTCACTTATTTATTCTGTTTTAAAACGTTTGAACAATAAAACGAGGTAAAGAGACAGACGGGAGATGAAGTGATGCGCAGGGATGATGGGATTCAGGTTCCGGTTCCGTAAAGTCTCAGAATCCGAACCTCAGATGAAGCGCAGCTCCAAGTCGACTGAAGGGACTCGGTTTGTTTTTCGCACCTCTGAAATCAGCTTCAGCTGTCACCTTCCCGCACGAAACAACCTTCTTCTTTTTCCTTCTGACATGAAGCCAAAAGCTGCAGCTCCGAGCGGTTCTGGTTCTGTTCGCAGCCTGCAGGGTCAGCTGGACCCGAAGCGAACAGCAGAATCTAAAAATCATCTGAACTGCGTCTGGTTCCATGTTCTACCTGTAAATATTTACCCTCGGTGCGTCATGTCCTGCTCTGTGTTCCTGCAGTCGACCCGGCGGTCCAGGATGACGGAGAACCGACGTGCTGCTTCTTCTCCTTCACGCAGAAGCTGCAGGCCACGCGGATCGTGCGCGCGCAGCTGTGGGTGCACATGCGCCCCTCGGCCGAGGCGACCACCGTGTTCCTGCAGATCTCCCGCCTCATGCCGGCCACGGACGGCGGCAGGAGGCACGTCCGGATCCGCTCCCTGAAGATCGACGTGAACGCCGGGGTCAGCTCGTGGCAGAGCATCGACGTGAAGCAGGTGGTGGCGGTGTGGCTGCGGCAGCCGGAGACCAACTGGGGCATCGAGATCAAGGCCTTCGACTCGCGGGGGAACGACCTGGCGGTGACCGCGGTGCAGGCCGGGGAGGACGGGCTGGTGAGTCCGCGGCACGGCACGGCATTTCAGGGCACGGCGCGGCGCGGCACGGCGCGGCGCGGCGCTTCAGCCACAAATATCATTTATATTTTCCCGCAGTTTGAGTTTCATGAAAACTTTTCCCGTCATCCTTCGGGACTCAGAGAAACTTTAACTCCTACTAAACTGACCGAGTTAAAAAAAAAAGAGAGAAAAAATGTTTTCAAACCAGGAATTAATTTATTAAGGAAACAAAAACGAACCAAATCAATCAGAACCAAATCAACCCGGTTCTGAGTGGAATATTTATCCAGCAGCTGGTGATAAAAAGTATTTAACTCCTTCATTTTATGAACTTTTTCCTGTCTGAGTCAAACCGATGTGAGCGCATATATTTATGCAAGCAAACAATAATTGGTGACGCTGAGCAGCAGCTTCCTGCTGACGTCATGGCTCGCTTATTGATCTGACGGTCCTGCTTCTTACTACGGAGAACCAACAAGGACAAAAAGCCACGAAATGTTCCGTATCTGTCAGTCAAAGTGTGCCGTCCAGACCCAATCAGAGTATTTACGGAATGAAAAGCAGCCAATCACAGCCGAGGCGAAATCCTGCAGGAAGTGAGAGAAACAAAACCAAAGTCCAGGATCTGAGAAAAACACATTAAAACACAAAAAACTCACATTTTGTAACGTGATCATATAAATGTTTCATTTGTTCATTTCTGGAAACATTTCTGATTCCCAGTCGACTTGCTTTACGTCACTGTGGATGACCTTTGACCTGCTCTGCTGAGTAAATTGAGCCTCGTTGGAACAACATGTTGGTGTCAATTAGATTTAAGTTTGGGCTTTGACTAGGCCGCTGGGACTTGGTGGACAGCGTTGGATCGTAGTTCTGGTCTTGGAGGCCATTTTTCTCTTCTTTACCATTGAACCATGACCTCTGACCTTTACTGAGGCAGGGAGGCCTGCAGAGCTTCTGATGTTGTTCTGGTCCAATCAGAACCTCGGAGGCGGATCTGTTCTTCATGTCGACAGTCGGGTTCTGTCATCATTCAGTAAGGAGAATAATCAGGTTTTCTCATGGAGGAAGGTCAGTTTGGAGTCTTCATCAATAAAAACATTAGAGATGATTCAGCAGAAATATGTAGGGGAGGGTCAAATTTCAAACTTCGTACTGTAAAAAAACACAAGTTACAGATTTCTGAGGATAAAACTGAGTTTCCTTGGTTTTGTTTCCGTCGTGCTGCAGCTCCACAGAACCCAGAACCGTTGGTTCTGATCAGGAAAAGCATTTTAGAATTTCCCATCATCACTGAGGGGATTTAGTAGCTTTTCTACAATCGGTCTGTCGGATGATTTTTCTGTTTTAGATTTTTGAGCTGCAGGTGTGCCGGGTCAGAGGTCATCTTAAAGCTGCTGCCAGGTTGAGCCCTGATCCAGAAACCGGTTCCTGAACGTTGCTACAGCCGTATAAACAGCATGAGGGTCAAAGTCGTGTTTTTGTTTCTGTGTGAGGAACAGAGTGATGCTGCGGGCTCTCCGTCCCAGAAGCAGAGAAATCTCCTTAGCAACAAGTGACAAAGCAAAATCTCACTCAAAATCACCAAGAACATTTCTTTCCCCCTCGATTAAAGAAGCAAAACTATTTTATTGTTGATACTTTTCTTCATATCTGCTTATAAATTAATTTAAAATGTAATATTTTAACTCAATAAAGTAGAAAATAAAATATTTTAAGGTTTCAGATTAAAAAAAAGTTTTTTTGATCCTTAAGTTTTGGATCAACTGTAAAAAATCAAATATGTTTACAGCATAAAATCTGTATTATATTAAATTCAAAGCAAAAACAAGAAGATATGAATAGTAACTAAAAATACTTTGTGTTGTAGGAAACATTTTTAATTTAAGAAGAAGTAAATTTGAAAACCTCATCCTTCAGAAATTATAAAAATTATCAGGGGCCACCCAAACTCTTTCTAAGGGCCACAAATGCCCCCCGAGCCGCAGTTTGGACACCTCTACTGTAAAACGTTCAGAGTTAAGTTAGAAATCAGCTAAAGAGGAATTTAAAATAAACTCCAGGTAAATGAGTACAAGATGATTCCTTCTGGTCAGAAGGAGGTTGACCTTTTGACCTCTGCAGGAGTAAACAAAGTTGGTTAGCAACTTGTTACATTTACTTGAGTAACTCTTTTGGAAGAAATGTACTTTTAGGAGTATTTTTACTAGGTTGTACTTTCTACTCTCACTGGAGAAAAAGTTCTGGATTTTCCTGAATCAAAACCTCAGCAGATAAAATCTCACCTGCAGCTTCTGCTCAAGTTTTTACTGACAGATTGGAAACATTTTATTTCCCTGATTTTGTTATTTTTTGCTACTTTCTTCTTCTGAACTTCGTATTTTGATCCGTCTGATGATGCAGTTTTTAAACGTTAAGTGATTGATCATTCGATCAGTTCCTCTGTACTGCAGTTGACTTTTTATGGAGTCTGACTCTCTCCTCTGGCGACGAAGTTTCTGGTGCCGTTCAGCCGCCGCAGGCGGTCAAACAGGAAGTAATCAGGCTGGACTCCATGGCTCACCTGGACCAATCACATCGAGCCGCTCCACATTCCTCACAGCATTCTGTGTGACTCTGCAAATCAGAGTAATTGCCTGCACACACACACACACACACACCCACACACACACACACCCCCTAGGCGATCGATGACAAGCAGCTGCAGCGCTGCCTCCGGCCTCTGCAGCAGCTAACCAACCGGCTGGTGATTTAATTTCTCTGAAAGTTTCATCATGTTTCCGTGACACGTTTGAAGACTCGCTGCCAGGAGGAAATTAGAGGCCGAACGCTGACTCCGCTCCATCGGGGCCAAGAATGACCCCAGATCATTTGGGTTAGTTAGCCGGTCATAAGAGGAAAACATGGAGGTTTGCTTTTTAAACTCGTATTTTCACCAATTCATTCATTCATAAATGTCACTGTTCAAACTAGATATTAAATATTTAGATCCAAACTAAATAATAAAGTAGATCTAAACTATATAGTTAGTTAGCTCTGAGTTAGCTAAATATTTACTTTAGAAATTAAATATTTATCTAATATTCATTCTTACTTTCCAATAAGTAGAAGTCGACTATTAAACTGAAAGTTGGGTCTTACCAGTAAATGTTTCAGTTAGCTTACAATAAGTTAGCTTTGAGCTAGCTAAATATTGATTTACCTCTGAGTTAGCTCAATATTTAGCCAGCTCAGAGCTAAATATTTAGCCAACATGCAAATTCACGTGCTAAGATGTATTTGACTATCAAAATAAAAGCTGTGTGTTAAGAACTTCCATGAACTCCTGCTGGTGAGGCTGAATCCACCAATCTTGTTTTAAGCTGAACTGTTGCACAAGAAAACACATGAAGAAGAGATTTGAAAACAGGAGTTCATGAAGCGGCACGGAAGCTTTTATTTTGATAGTCCACTTCCAGTTATCAGCAACTGAATTTACATATCATATGTACAGTAGCTTGAAGCCAAATATTTAGTTAGCTAACTAAATATTTAGTTTTGAAGCTAAATATTTAGCTTGCTAGCTAAGTGTTTAGCTAGCTGTCCTAATCCTTCTGATCGTGTTCCGTCGTTTCAGCTACCGTTCATGGAGGTGAAGGTGTCTGAGGGCCCCCGGCGGGCCCGGAGAGACTCGGGTCTGGACTGCGATGAGAACTCCCTGGAGTCCCGCTGCTGCCGCTACCCGTTCACCGTGGACTTCGAGGACTTTGGCTGGGACTGGATTATCGCCCCGAAGCGCTACAAGGCCAACTACTGCTCCGGGGAGTGCGAGTTCATGCACCTGCAGAAGTACCCACACACCCACCTGGTGCACAAGGCCAATCCCCGGGGGTCCGTGGGCCCCTGCTGCACCCCCACCAAGATGTCCCCCATCAACATGCTCTACTTTAACCGCATGGAGCAGATAATCTACGGTAAGATCCCGGCCATGGTGGTGGACCGCTGCGGCTGCGCCTGAGTCCGGGGCGCCGCGCCTCAACCCTTCAGACTCCAGACGCTTTCCTGCAGCCGCCTGAGGCCACAAGCAGGGCGGCGCTTTCACCACCAGCATACTGTAGCTTTCTTTCTTCCAGTGAAACTTTAGCCGTCCCGACTCGAAGCCAGACGGGCGCGAGAACAGAACAAGGCCTGATGGACCGTGAAGTGAATGTAGACAGAAAGGATCCAAGTTGAACCAAAAACATTGATTCCCCCCAAAGTTCCTGTCTCTCTTTTCTGTATAAGGACTAAAGTTAGAGTCAATTATTAACAGCAATAATTTGGGTTAATTAGCCTGACAGAGAAAAACATGGAGTTTAAATTTTCAGTCCCATTTTTTCCATGCTACTCATGAATGTCAGTTTCAAACTAAGCATTTAGTTTGAATCTAACTATTTAGTTAACAAGCTAAATTTAACTATTTAGCTCCAAACTAAATATACAGCTCTGAGCTAGCTTAATATTTAGTTAGATTGGAGCTACATACATTTTAGCTAGCTGAATAGCTAGCTACCAAGCTAACTATTTAGCTTGCTAACTAAATATTTACTTAGAAACTTTGACATTTTTATATTTGGATGAACAACACGGTGAAAATGTGAGTTTGAAAAACGAACCCTCATGTTTTTCTCAGATTATTGCTGTTAATTTTTGACTGTAACTTTAAATCCCGGACAGACTAACTAACACACTCGTTTCTACGCTTTGCTACGTTTGAGAACCAGTTTAGTCGTCTCTGACGTTTGGAGACCCGTTGGAGTCACATTTCACCCCAACTGAGCCGCTAACAATAAAACATCCAGAAAATGAACAAACCAAAGTAAAACAGTCTGGTTAGCAGCATTGCCCCATTAGTCATGTCAATATTTAGCTAAACTCTCCCCAACATGGCGGTTTGACTGGAGCAGAACCAGTTCAGGGTAAACCCAGCGGAGCGGTCCTGATTGTAGCGTCGGCCCTGAACTGAAGGCGCAGTGAACTCCAGATGTGAGTGACCCAGTTTGCACTATGGCGCACCAATAGGACGAGTTGGTGGCTACAAAGAGTTGTAAAAACTGATTTTGATATGTTTGATAATTTGTATTGTGTGCAGTTGTTTCCGCTGATGGTGAGGGTATAAAAACCACAATGTAGCAAATAAAACATGTTATACAGAAACTCTCATTATGTACTTGTTTCAACAAATAAAGTCTGTAGCTTGTTTGTTGACTTCTGGTTCTTCTTCAGTGGTTTCTTTCACTTTTTGCACCTAAAATTGTTTTATTTTCTTTAAATTTGCAGTAAAATTCTAATAAATCCAAAAATAATCTAAATATTGTTTTAAGTGTGTTTTGAATAAAAACATGTTGGAAATAACTAGTGATGTTAGGTGATGTGCCGAGGCTTCGAGGCGTGTGTAGAGTAATGGAGGGGGCGTTTCCGTAAAGCGCGTATCGAGGCTTGCTTCATTTAGGGGAGGAGCCGAAAACGATGACGTCCGAAGCCTCGCTGCCTGGCTGTACCACGTGACTGCTTCGGGAAGTGGCTCAGAGTTTGGCGCGGGGTTTGACAGCTTTAGAAACCCCACAGGCTCCATTCATAATGTGGGTTGTTGTAGGCGAGTTGCGGTCAGTTGAGAGAGTGGATAGAGTTTTGATAGTTTGGATAGCAGAGTTTGGATAATGGTTATTTAGTTTGAGACAGTTAGTTTGGTGTTTGGAGAGTTTAGGACAGACAGACAGACAGACAGATAGATAGTATAGCTTAAACGGCAGAGGAGAGATCATTAAGAAATAGTTGATATTCCAGGTTCGACACATTCGCATAAAAGTCCAACAAAACACCGAAAGACCAAAGGCAGCTCAGAACTGCAATGTTATATCTACAAAATCTCCATTTGAACAGTCAGCTATGTACACTGTACAAACATCTTTCCAAAAACATAAAACACAAGCATTTTGTTCAACCTGATGGATCCTCTGTGTTCTCAGCCATTATGGAGCCACATGAAGGACTCTCAGTCTTTGCTGTGTTCAGTTCAGGTTCTAGAGATTCTAGAAGAGCTTTAGTGGATATCACACAAACCTGTCCAAACCTTATGCCATGTTTGGCTCAGTTACTCCCCTCAAAATGTTCTATATACTGATGGACTACAAACGGAAAAGTTATTAGGACTTTGTCCTTGCTACATTTGACAAGGGATACAAAAACTCCTGTTATGTGCGATGGGGAAACATGATGTTGGCAGTGGATGTTGGAGTTCATTGCAGTTTCAGGGCCAAAGTGACTTGACTTGAGTTTTGTTCTCCGATAAAGAAAACTGTAAGAGCAAAAACATTCCATAAGAAAACTATTGGACATAACATAGTGGTCACTGGGAAGTGAGGTTCAACAAACGTTTGGTATCCGTCCTGAATGAGGTTTTATTCCAACCCGCATCTTAACCCCATCATTACTGTTACTGTACACAAAAATATGTTGATTCTTACATCTTTGTCCGTTATGCTTTTTCTTGAAAATGTTTTTTAGTGCATCTGTACATTGAAGCCTCTCTAAATGTTCTTATTCCTCTTCCGTTATCATGCACAAGTAAATTCCCAGACGATTGTAAAACGTCTCAATAGAAGCGATCTGATCCAACATCAACTTTCATGTCTGAACTTTCATGCGTCTCTCAGCTGCTCCTCTGAGTTCAGCCAGTAAATGCAGGGAGCCGCTTTAGTGACGCCAAACATGTCGTCCAGCAGCTTTGCAGAAGAATCCTCGACTATTTGGAGAGGAAAAAAACCAGAAAAAAAAGACAGAAGTTCAACAATAATTTATCAGTGATCAAACCGTATGCAGGTGAAAGGATCTAACATGATCGTTGTTCTGACCACCTGCTGCCTCGTCGTTTCCTACTGCAGCTCAGAGAAATAGCTGAGTCGGTGGAAGTCGGTGGAAGTCGGTGGAAGTCGGTAGCTGTCGGCGCTACGTGTCTAAAACTTTTACCGTGATGTTTACAAACCAAAAACTATAGCAGGCTGTGTTAATATTAAATATGATCATTTCTTATCACTCATTTCTTTATGTGACGAGACTGAAGTGGAGGCTTAGAGGTTGTGCTCAGCATAGCACTGGAACAATTTACAGGACAAAAACACAAAAATATCCCTTCATCAGAATATCCGACCCGTTTAAAATGAAAAACTTTCGCAGATGTTTGCACTAATCATTTTATGAGAACTCTATATTCAAGAAAGAATTTGATGTAAATTGTACGTTTTGTGATTCACATCCTTAAACTGTTGTCCACTTGTTTTGGCCCTTTGTTGATGCTGTGACTTTATCCACAACAACATAGAAGCTCAATTTGTGCTGTTATGGGAAGATTCTTACTAAAAGCTCAACAGTTCAGAGTTTCTCATAAATCCTTTATTGTCACTAGCTAAATATCATATTCACTGTTCCAGGTAGGGGAAGCCATGCTTTGCTGCATTTTACCATGAAGTTAAGTTTTATATCCAGACAATCAAAGACTCTGACAAAAAATAGATATTAAAACAATTGAAATCTGTCCTGCTTTGAATGTACAGTTGGGAACCGAAGCCCCTTTGCTTTTTCTTTATCTTGAATATGTTTATCTGTATTTGTTTTTTCTTGAGGCAGAACAAATGTTTCACTCTGCCGTTACACAGTGTGTCTGTGAATAAAGTTTTAAAGAAAAACATCCTCCCCCTGCCCCCCTCCCCCACACCCAACAGACTATGATGTCAAACAGTGATGTCACGCATCCTGTCTGTGACATCACTGGTGACTGCCTTTGTATTCCCAGATTCCACAGAGAAATTCATTTGCAGTTTCAAGTTTGAACTAGTGAGCAAAGATGGCTGAGAACGATTTCCTGAGGACCAGAGTCGGTATTTTGCAGAAGAGCCATGAGAAGCTGCAAGAAGAGAACGAGCAGCTGCTGAAGACTGTGGAAAGTCTCAGGAAAAAACTGGAGCGACTCATCAGAAATGATAAAGCAAGCAGATGGCAAGCGAAGAGCAACATCCTTGTGGAATCAAACGAGTACTACAGGAACCAGATAAGAAAACTGAATTCAGAATTGGACAAAGCAAACTCATCAGAACAGCAAATTAAACGTGATTATGGTGAGCTGTTGAGCTATAGGATGACACTGGAGCAGAAACAAGAAGCACTGAAAAAAAAATTAGCAGATGATTTGAAAGAAAAAAATAAAAAACTGGACTTCCTTAAAAGACAAAATAAAGAGCTGAATAAGGAAATGGTAGATCTGAAGATGGAGCACGAGAGAATAAAATCCAGGGTGGCAGAAAAAGACAATGATGATCCACAAAGAGCAGAAAACCCAGAGAACATACTGGAAGAAACAGCGAAACCATCAATGTTTCACAGAGTGGGCCGTATTTTTATCAACATGTACCAGTCGGGAACGTTACGATATTGGGTGCCACCCTGGATTTTTTAAATACAGAAGAGGATCTTTGGGGGTGTAGAGGAATATAATTATATCATTCATTTCATGCAACATTTCATCAGTTCTCAAATTACAAGGATGATAATCAGATACTCATGTTAAACATGAGTTAACAAACAAAACATTTGGAGGTTCACATGTGAAACTGATTAACACACCTGGACATGTAAGTTTAAAGGACAAATTCTAACATTGCTGTGAAAACAGCAGTTATAATGTCATTTTGGTTCAGGCTCAATGATGCTTTTGACATTTTATTTATATGTCTGAATGAATGTGGATTTACTTAATGAAGAGAAACAAGTTAAGACTTAACTGTGTCCCCATGGGTTGAATAAATTGACAATGAAGAAGGAAATCAATGAAACAAAAGGTTGTAATAATGGAAGGAAAGTTAGTGGTAGGTTACATGACTCAGGTTACATGAGTCGACTAGCTGGAGAATTCAGTGTGTGGTAACGACATGATAGGTTATAACCTAAGTCTACTGGAAAATTATACATTTCTTACTTAAAAAGTATGCAAACCATTTACAGCAATATAAATAAAAGAAAGTTACATTATGGATTTATGTATTGCAAACTCGAAATAATTTTTTCTGCATAGTACATTAACTAAGCAACAAAACCCTGGTGATATGAATTAGACGTGATTAATGTATGTGGTCTAGTTATCCATGGTAACAGTACTATTTAACCTGAAGTGTTATTCTCAGCAGATTGCTTTCTGGTATCAACGACAAGAGCAATATAGTTAGATACAGTAAAAACAAAACAGGTTCAATGGAATATATTATATTTTAACACTGATCTTAGTTGTAAACACATAAAACCTTCTCTTGGTTGCAGGTTTACTTAAGCATAAAAAGAGCAACGTCCTGAACACTAAGCATTAACCCTTACAATCCAAATCCTCCTTAATTGAATTACAGTATAGGGAGTGTGATCTAATCCTCATTACTATAATTACATATTACCATAAATAACAGACAGATTTTTGGGGAAATCTGAAATATGATGTTTTAACCTTCACTATTTGATAACCTTCACAGACCAGTGAGTTGACGGCGCCTGGCTCAATGTCAATGTCAAATTTATTTATATAGCATTTTAAAAACAGGTATAAAACTGAACCAAAGTTCTGTACAAGAATGACAAAAACACAAATGAATAAAAACAGAGAATCAAAACACTAGTTTAATTAAATGCTAAGGAATAAAAATGAGTTTTAAGAAGCGATTTAAAATGATCCAGGCTGTGGGCAGATCTAATTTGGAAAGGAAGATTGTTCCATAGAAGAGGAGCAACAACAGAAAAAGCCCGATCTCCTTTCCTCCTAAGTCGGGTCCGAGGAACGGTCAGTAACAGCTGATTATTTGAACGTAGGGTTCTGGACACAGACTGGAATTTTAAAAGGTCCC
Organism: Xiphophorus couchianus; assembly: GCF_001444195.1. Taxonomy (NCBI): domain Eukaryota; kingdom Metazoa; phylum Chordata; class Actinopteri; order Cyprinodontiformes; family Poeciliidae; genus Xiphophorus; species Xiphophorus couchianus. The sequence continues at coordinate 36,520,642 of NC_040234.1, forward strand.
AAAGATAAGGGGGAGCTAATCCATTTAAAAATTTATAAGTTAATAACAGAATCTTAAAATCTATTCGATAAAAAACAGGCAGCCAATGTAAAGAGGCCAGTAGGGGCCGTATATGGTCAGGCTTCCTGGTTCCTGTAAGAAGTCGTGCTGCTGCGTTCTGGATGATTTGAAGTCGCTGCATCTGTGATTTATCCAGGCCTCTATATAATGAATAATCCAAACGAGATGTAATGAAGGCTGGATAAGTCCTTCAGTGAGAAACAAAAGGAAGTGATTTTTATTAAAGCTTGCTGCTATGTTTGATAAGTCGTCGGAGCGCCGACTCAGTCTCTCATCACTTGAAATGTTGCAATCTGGAAGATTGAAGGGAATAAAATAAAATAAGAAAAAAAAAAAACACAACTAAATATTAGATGGATATGTGAGTTGGACAGTTAATTTGTTAAATTCCCTTAATATAAGGGTTTAGTCATGGTCATAGGGGGTAATTGGCTAATTAATTGTGTACTAAACTTAATATAGTGTAACTATACTTACATTATTTCAGCACTGTATGGTGGAAATGACTTGCATAATGGTGTAAACAAGTTACTAGTTATAGCACTGAATTGGACTAAAGGTTGTCCAACGTACCTGAACAAGCAATGCATCTACAAAAATACATTTCAATGTTACTAAATGTCTTATTTGAAACAACACAGAACAAAAATAAAGAAGTAGAACCTAAAAGTGCAGACAGACGGACGGACGGACGGACGGACGGACGGACAGACAGACAGACAGACAGACAGATAGATAGATTGATAGATTGATAGATAGATAGGAGATTTAGGAGCGCGAGGACAGGATAGGAGTAGGATGGAGCCGGCGAGAAAGAGGAGGATTTCCCCTATGTGGGAACATTTTGATTTGATAAGCCCTAACAAGGTAAGGTGAACTGAACATTTGCAGATGCATTAGGTTTGCTTATGAGGAACTGTATTTTTCACTGTTTCTTATTTTCTGTAAAGGTGAGGTGTTTATTGTGCTCCAAGGAGTTGGGGTACAATAATAACCATGTAGTGTCAAAAAAGAGAAATCGTTTGAAACCAAAAACTGTGGAGAAATTGTTGTTTCTTAATAAAAATGCATGAAATCATCCAAGTTACACAAGCATTAGCCTATTCACTACCCCCTCCCTAGTTCCACAAGCACTTTCACTGTCCTCTGCCTGATTAAGTCCAGGCCATTTTTCTAGAGTCACAGAAAAACTTTATTACACAACATGACATATCACATGACACTACTATTTTGGGAATAATTACACACAGAGAATACATTCAAACAATATTTTATTATACACATATGTGTATACATAATTTATGTAGACAAATGATTTCATCCTACATCTTTTGTGACGTCATTCCCAAGAGCCATAATAAACAAAAATACAATGCATCATACGTTAAGATACAGCTGGCTGTGATTATACACCTGGCCAGTAGGTGGTTTCGTGTGCACATGAAGCCTCAAGAAATGAACCCTTTCTCGAACCAATTGGCTCAAGTGGTTCAATGCCTCATGAGGCTTCATCTCACCATCACTAGAAATAACTCACTAAAACATTAATGAGGGAAAATCACTGTTTGTTCAGATATGAATCTGCTGCCGTCTTTAAAGGGCTGGAAATGCCGTCGTGACGAAGGAAAACCAACATAGCCTTCAGTTTCGTTTGGCCTGAGTGCAGCGCTCACCAGAGCAACCTGTGGCCTTTCATTAGCTGATTGCGCCCACCTGTGTAAATCTCCGCCCACAACAGGAAGTCAACAAGAACATCAACAATAAGATTCAACAGAATCAAAATGATAACTTCAGGATCAACAACGCCCTGCAAAAGTATTTACATCTTTCTGTCAGTTAAAACTAACTTCTGTGTATTTTACACAAATATGTCTTTTTTTAAACAATCAAAATCTGATAAGTGTGGTGTGCATTTATATTCAGCCCCACTGGCTCAGAACTAACTTCCTCTGGGTTTTATCTCCACCTGCTCTGAACAGCTTTTCACATTTTAGAGTTTTAATTTTACAGAATAAACTCACTTCTTATTTTCCTCCCACTGCAACACTTTGTGTTGATCTATCATAAAATCTCAATAAAATATCATGAAGTTTGTGTTTGGAAAGCTGTTCTGTGTGACCCAATAAGTAGATAAATACGTCATAATCTTTGACAAGCTGTGCATGAATTCAGATACAAACAGCTGAGCTGTAAACAAGACAAATTTAATATAAATCAGCTGATTTATTGACATATTATCACAGTTTTAATTATTCATCTCACTTTTACATTTAAAAAGCAGGAAATCTTTTTCCCTCATTTCTCTTTAAAGCTGATAAATTTAGATTTTTACATTTAAAAATATATAAAATGACTAAAAACCACCAAAAGACTGCAAAGTGAAAACCATAAACCTGGATTTCATTTTTATTGCACAGTAAAAATGAAGCAAAACCAGTTAGAAGCAGAAAATATCGTTTTAAAAAGTTTGTTTAGCAAAAGACGCGTTTTGATACGATTAACTTCACTTTGAGGTGCTAAAGTGGGATTTAGGGTCATGTTTCCTAAACCGGTCCAGTTGGTCCCAGCTTCCCTGACTTGGCTACAGGCTGATGACAGGATGTGACTGCGGCACCGGGCCGGGCCGGACCGGACCCCAGGCCTCAGCGTGGCCTGGTTCCGCCCAGCAGGGGGTGAGAGGAGCTCCGCCCCGGAGACACGTCAGGTGGAGGCCTGCCATGGAGAGCGGATCCGCGGAGGCTGCAGCCCGACGGACGATGCTGCTGCAGCCAGACGGACGATGCTGCTGCAGCCAGACGGACGATGCTGCTGCAGCCAGACGGACGATGCTGTTGCAGCCCAACGGACGATGCTGCTGCAGCCAGACGGACGATGCTGCTGCAGCCAGACGGACGATGCTGCTGCAGCAGCAAAAACCCCCAAAACAAAAAACAAAAAAAACACCATAATGGGCTCAGCTGCAGCAGATTTACTGTTTCTGCAGGTCAACATGTTTATTTTCACATCAAGTTTTAGGAATTAGCTAAATAAAAGATGGGAAGTGTAAATACACTAGCAACAGCTCGGAAAGGGTTCGGAAGATCGAGCTTTTATTTTGATAGTCCACTTCCGGTCATCGGCATGTGAATTAGCATATCTGAGCTGGCTTAATACTTAATTTGCAAACTAAATATTTATCTTGCTAGCTAAGTATTTGGCTTCAATCTAAATATTTAGTGTGCTAATTAAATATTTATGAATATTGGTGAAAGTATGAACAAAGAAAGCGTTTCCGGCCGGTGAATCGCCGGAGCTGCGTTTCCTGTTTCCGGCCGGTGAATCGCGGGAGCTGCGTTTCCTGTTTCCGGCCGGTGAATCGCCGGAGCTGCGTTTCCTGTTTCCGGCCGGTGAATCGCCGGAGCTGCGTTTTCTGTTTCCGGCCGGTGAATCGCGGGAGCTGCGTTTCCTGTTTCCGGCCGGTGAATCGCGGGAGCTGCGTTTCCTGTTTCCGGCCGGTGAATCGCCGGAGCTGCGTTTCCTGTTTCCGGCCGGTGAATCGCCGGAGCTGCGTTTTCTGTTTCCGGCCGGTGAATCGCCGGAGCTGCGTTTCCTGTTTCCGGCCGGTGAATCACCGGAGCTGCGTTTCCTGTTTCCGGCCGGTGAATCTCCAGTCGTCTGGTTGGTCCTGAGCTGCAGCAGCTTGTTGTCTGCAGCAGACAGCAGCTGCTGGTAAACATTTTCACTGAGCGTCGTTACATCTGTCATGAGTTGGACCCTGGAGGACCGTCTCCGCCAGCAACATTCCACCTCTGACAGGTGAGGAAGTCCGAATGAGAAGAAGGATGTTAGGGGGTGAGGGAGTATTCCAAGGCAGCTGGAGACCCCGTTATTGGACCGGATTCCTGTTGTGTAAACTTAATAGAAATTTAAACTACGGAGCAGGCATTGTTTTTTTAAGTTCTCTGATAAATTAACATCATCTACCATCGTGATGTACGATGGTCAGGGAACATTCGCTTCAATTTGATGATGATATAAAGACGGTACTTTGGGTTTATTGATCCAAAGGACCAGAAATAGAAATTCAGACACCAACAAACAACGTCTGGATTATCTAAAGATTAACTTTGAAAAGCATGAAGGGCTGCCGAAGACAAGATGGCTTCCTCAGATTCTCCGTTTTGCCCTTTCTGCTATTGCAGGGTCACACATTCAGCTTTACTAGTTTTAGAACCCAATTATTTTGCTTCAACTTAAATATTTAGCTAGCCCTAAACTAACTAAATATTTAGCTAGCCCTAAACTAACTAAATATTTAGCTAGCCCTAAACTAACTAAATATTTAGCTAGCCCTAAACTAACTAAATATTTAGCTAGCCCTAAACTAACTAAATATTTAGCTAGCCCTGAACTAACTAAATATTTAGCTAGCCCTGAACTAACTAAATATTTAGCTAGCCCTGAACTAATTAAATATTTAGCTTGCTCGTCACTCCAGATGCGTTGCCCCAATCCTCCACATGACCCTGAAGAGACGCATCAGCCTCCCCAACCTCATAACATCCCAGTCTTCAGCATCTCCTGACCCTACCTCAGCAACCGCCTCCATGGCAACGGATTCACCTTCCTCTCACTCTGTCCGTTCTCTGAAGGACAACACGCTCCCCACTCAATCTTCACAAAGCAGATGCAGAGTGGACTTCCCTTCGTTTTCCAGAACTTCTTTCAGGTCAACCAAAGTCCTGGATTCTCTCACACCGGAATTTTTGGTTCTGCAACCACAAAAGCTGCAGACCTTCTGGCCGCTCAATGCCGTCGTTAAGAGGCTGTGAAGCCACCAATCTTTCCTGGTCAGATGAGTGTCTACCAGAGGATCCACTGGTTGCCACTGTGCTGGCCCACCGCTCCTGAACATGACCCATTCAGGTCACATGTCCCCAATGAAAGAAAATGTGTTTTTCCTCTTTCCTTTGTAGGATCATCAAGGTTTTCTTTGTCATTTCCTTCCTGATTTGCATTTTCCAGGATTAACAACAGCAAACCACAGATGCCATCTGCCTCTTGAGGTTAGTTTCTGTCCAAAAGCCAGAGTATCTTGATCAGCCCAGAACTCATTATGGCACCTCTGGAATGAGAGCAGGCATGCTCCAGCGCTGCCAGCGGCACACGGCGCCAGCTCGCACTCATAACTCTCTTCCTCCCATTAGTGCCAGCTGCCCGGCCCTCGGGTTTTGACAGATATAGTTGTTACATTATCCCTGGCTGCAATACGCGCTTCACAGATTTGTGCTGTAATTTCAACCACAAAGTTAAGCAAATCCCTAACAGCGTGCTAATTTATAGCCGTGCTGCTTCCTGAAGACATCAGTCTGGCATGTCAACTGTTTTCCAGTACTGCTCGAGGTTTTCAGAGATGTTTGAAAAACAAAAGGTGGCATTTCATCTTTCTTTAAAAGGACAGAGTCAAAAGTAAATTACCCCTCAACCCAACCATGTGCAGTAACTGGTACAGAGTCAGTAACGTCTCTGCAGGAACTCTGACCCATGCTGCTTTGATGATTCACTCGAGGTTGGCAGCATTCAGTGTTGGGCCTACTGGACAGCTTTGGGTCAGTTTCCTGCTGTGTAACCAGTGAGTTTGACTTTTAAGCCATGAAATGGTGGTTTCTGGTCCATCAGTTGGGCTGTTGAAGACTCCAGCTACACAAGAACTTACCAACACGTTTCGGCTTGTGGCCTTCATCTGGACTTTGATGCGAGCCAAAATGCGAAGGTCATTCATGTTGCTGGAGTCTTCAGCTCGCCAGATGTTTGATCCACTTCACCTTTAGAGACGGTGAAGTGGCGTTTGATTCAAATCCAGAAAAGTTTCTAACAGTCATCCATGTCCTAAAGCAGCAAAGAGAACCGTCACCTTCGAGGGAATCGTTGAGATGTTTTTGGTAAATGTGAGATGAGTCGTTTGGATCATCAATGGTTCTGGTGTTGGAACTCTTACAGGGAGGCCATTTTTACCGAGTCTCTCATCTTTGTTGCCGACTCATGATCTTAACTGATGGCGTGATGCCTGCAGAGCTGAATGCCTCGTTTTCGGTGCAGTTCAGGATGCCGTTTTATAGTCCAGAGTATTCAGGACACTGTTTGATTCTAACTGGGCAGGTGGGGTTAAACCCAAACGCCTACAAATACGACCACAAACCAGCAGCGATTTTCTGCCTCCCGATCACTGGAGGGTGTTGCGTGACACCAGTAGCTCCACCTAACCGTACTGTATCATTCTTGGACCCTGGAGAGAGCTACGGTACGGCTTCAGTAACAAACCAAACCCAATGCTCAGTGGAAACGTTCTTCTGGACCTGGTTGAGTAATTTAGTCATTTCTGTAGGTTTTCTCTGTTGTGGTTGCTGTTCCCTCTTATTCTTGTATTTATTTTAGATCAGGACTTGAAGTGCTGCTTTCTGAGGCCATCTGGCCTACTTCCTGTTGTCAGACAGGTTATAGTTGAGTCACTAGCAGATCAAGTCAGCGTTGGGCCGAGGGGCGGGGCTAACGACCGGGCCCTTTATACCCGAATAATAAAGCTCCAGATAATATAACTTTACAACACAGACATCTCTGCCACAGCAGGGGGTACAAGCTTCACCGCCACAGAGAGCAGCTGCCATTCTGAAATCCATCAAACAGACATGAAGAACAACAAACCAAGAGAACAGAAACATCAGGCTGCTGGTCACTAATGATGAAACGACACAAATTCAAATCTGTTCAGCACCGCGGATAGAATCGGATCATTTTGACACTTTATGAATTTCAACTCAGAGCCTGGAGCAGCTAGCAACTGAAGCTAGGTTTATTGTTGACGCGTTGAAACGGATACGCAGCGCCGCGTCGCAGCGCCACGTCACAGCGCCGCGTGAATCTTTGTAACTCGGCGCGGCGTGATAGAGGCTTGGATCATTGGAGTCCGATTCTGCCTCCCATCCGGGCCCGGCCCGGGGGCCCACCGCCCTCCCAGCCCCCCCTGAAGCTCCGGCCCTGGGTCGGGTGATTTCTTGGGTCTACTGGTTGGGCAGTGATCCGACCTCGTTTCCTCTCCAGGTTGGTTTCTACTCGTTTTCTTCGTTTGATGATCTGAAAGCCTTTAATTGTGACACAAACAGAAGAAACGTGTTTGTGCAGAACTAAAGTGTTGAGAGTCACTTGGATGAGAGGGATACAAACAGCAGGGAAGGTTTTCGCTTATCATCACTACATATGGATACTGAATCCCACCGCAGGGAGCAGTGCAATCGGATCGCCTCAGCTTATGATAATATTATAGTTGGTGCTGTGAAAGGTCAAACCGCAGCACATGTCAGGCTTTATGCTGAGAGAACTCCCAGATGGCCTCCGCATTGCAGGACCAAGGCTCTGCAAATGCTTCTGGGAAAAACACGGTGAGGACCTGTGCCTCTAGTTTGACCCGTTTCTCTCTGCGCTCGTTTGAGGCTCTTCGCCGGCGGATACTTGCTGCTCAGAAATACGTGCAGCAGCAAAAATCTGGTTTGCCTTGGGCCTCCAAGGGACGTATCAGAGTAATTAGGGAGGATTAGGTGATGATCATCTTTTTACCATGTGACCAGGCTGTTTAAAAGGTCAGCAGTGGTTCGTTTTGCCAGCTGTCTCCTGAAAACACCTGTTTTAATGCAGTTTCTGCCGTCGGAATGAGGGATTTGCTCATGATTTCTCCCACAGGAGGGATGGTAGGAAAGAAGCAGTTTTGGAAAGCATGCAAAATGTTTCACTTCTTCATTTCACACACGTCATCGAGACAGGTTTCTGCTCTCCTGTTACTACCTTAATGTGCAGAGCCACAGGTCCCCGTCAGCAGCTGGGCCACTTATACAGCCGTCTCAGAACCCAGGAGTAACCATAGACTTTAACAGACTCATCAAATTTGAAATAAAATCACATGAACTACATTTAACGCCTTTCCCGCTCTATTTTTGGATCTGTTGGAAGAAGCGGTCGTACGGGGTACCGAGGACTCGGACCACCTGCTTCTGTTTAGAAACATGAAACTAGACGAACAGAACAAGATTGGGGAGTAGATAAAGACACCTGAGTCAGCTAAATATAGACTCTGCAGGTTAGACCCGCTTTTCCCTTCAGATCCTCCTTCATGGTACCGATTCAACAAGGTGTCAGAAACTTTCCCCAGAGAGGTTCTGGAGACCAGTTGGGTTCAGCAAACTCATTGTTCCAGAAACCAGTTGGAGACACGGAGCATCATCCTGCAGGAAGGAACCAATCAGAAGACGGAGATGAGCGCCAGCACTCAGGTGGGCTGTGGAGGTCAAATGATGCTAAACCGTTTCCACGGCGATGCTTCAGTCACTTCCTCCCGATTTGTCTCCATTTGCTGATCCTGTGCGGTTCCTTCCTGTTTAGGCAGTACAAACCGGACTTGATTGGCAGCAGACTGCAAATATTGGTTTAGTTCATTGGTAACTAAAGATTTAGTTTTAAGCTAAATATTTAGTTTGTAAATTAGTTTCAAACTAAATATTTTGTACAAAGCTAAATATTTACAGAGCTAGCTAGTTGGAGCAAAGACTTTCCACAGCAAACTAAATGTTTAATGTCAAACTAAATACTGTGAAGCTAAAATGTTTAGCTTCAAACTAATCTTTTTGTTTAGTGAGTTGAACATTTAGTTTCAAGCAAAGCTCATAGTTTGAAAACTAAATATCTTGCTAACTAGTCTTGGGTTAATTAAGCAAGCTAAATATTTAATGTCAAACCAAATATACTGTTTGTAAGATAAATATTTAGCTTGAAACTGACATTTGTGAATGAATGAATTACATGGTGAAAATCTGACTTTGAAAAACATTTTTCCTCTTATATCAGGCTAATTACTGAAATTATTGCTGTTAATTTCTGACTCAAACTTTTCATCATTGACTGTATTTTTTCTGAATCTGGGCTGTAAACATATCAGGCAGCTTCCCGTCGGCCAGCAGCAAGGCTGGATTTATCTGCTGAGGATTAACGGTGGAAAGTACAGCTTGCTGCTTGAGCTTCTTATAAAACGAATCTGTAAAACTGTACCATACCCGTTATTCCTGAGCTGTCAGGGCCTGACACATACCTGACACCACTCGACATCCGTCCGTGTCAGGCGCCCGTGCTTTTCGTCAGGGGGTCTCCTCGGAGGAAGCCCTCCTCTTCATCACTGTCATCCCTGCGTCCCAGAGGAGCGGCGCCGAGCCGGACGGGTTTTTTCTGATGCCTCGTCGCAAACAAACGCTGCAGCGTTCTGTAAACAGACCTGGAGGGGACGGCGGCTCGGCCCGGTCCAGGAGCTCCCAGTGACCGGCCATCAATCACATCACGGCTCCCAGATGTGGCTGTCAGCTGTGGGGTCAGCGTGGCGATTCCTCATCCGTAAGTGGAAAAGCAAGCGCAGCGCAGACGGAAAGGATAAATTACAGGCGAGGTGAAGACAGGCAGCGCTCAGCAGCTGGCCATCTGGCCATCTGGCCCTCGGGCCCCGACTGGTTGATTTTATTGCTTTTCATTGCTTCCCGATTGTCCAGGAGGGATTCACCGAACCGCCTGTCAATCCTCGTCCTGCAGATTGGTTTACAGATTACAGCTCCAAACGTAAAGACGAGTCAAACTATCCTCACCAGGAACTAAGTACACCCTCAGTCCGACCAAAACCAAACATGTGAGATAAACAAACCAGACTGAAGAGAAGCAAAGTAACATTAGATCACAGCAGGGAGTCCAAACTTTCTACTGGCTTATGTAGCAACTAGTTGCCTTCACTTCAGTTACTTAAAGAAAAAATTTACTTTTAGGAATATTTTTAGCAAGTTAATTTCATCATGAAGCGTCGCTACTCTTACTCCAGTTAAATTTGTGGATTTTATATGTGAGAAACTTCACTGAATGAAAAACAACCAAACCAGGAAAAACCAGAAGCAAACATAGAGAAGCAGCTTCAGCTTCTATGCACCACACATCTGGAACAAACTTCCAGAAAACTGCAAAACTGCCGAAACACTGAGGTCCTTTAAATCTAGAATAAAACCCAGCTGCTTAGAGTCGATTTGATTTCTAATAACTGGAACATCATTACTTTTATTCTGCATTTCAACTTTTCCTTATTCTGCCTGCAATATAATATTTTTTGTTCATTGTTATATTTATATCATGTAAAAAACTCTGAACTGCTTTATTGTTGAAATATTCTGTAAACTTGACTTAGCTACCAAATGTGTATCCAGATTAAACCAAATAAATAATTGTTGTTGAGCTCATATGTCTGTTTATTCCATAATTTAACAACAAAATGATTTTTTTCAGTGGAAAATGTTTGTTATTAATCCCTCTGGTTAAAACCAGAGTGGTTCTGAGAACAGACCAGCTGGTCCGTTTGGACTCCGCTCACCGTTGAGCCACTTCGTCTCCAGAGTTTGGCTTCGTTAGACGACCGCCAGCGAACCGGAGGTGTGTGTGTTGCTCAGCGGTGTGAGTCCAGCCCGGGCCTCCTGCTGTGTGGACGGGACGTCGGCCAGGTGGTGCAGGAAGAGCCGCCCGTGGATGCAGGTCCGGTCGGCTCCGCCCAGCCGCCGCTCCGTCCGCTCCAGCAGCTCCTCCACCTCTTCACCACATAAATCTGAAGGCAGCTGGCGGGCGAGCCGGACCGCCTCGGCCTGAACACAAAACATCCAGATCTAGTTCACCTAGATCAGCGCTGCTGACGCTCAGAGCTTCATAAGGAGGAAAAGACAATAAATAAAACACAGCTCCAGTCCTACGGTTCAAATCGCTTAGGAATGACATCAATACTTCCTACAAGTCTGAACCAGAAGTGATCAGCGCCATCTTGGTGACCCATTAAAGATGGCTGCTGCTGTTGAGACGGAGAATGGAAGCGTGTCAGACGATGAGGACAAGCCACCTCTGCTCTCGCGTTCAGTTCTTGGTGAGCAGGAAGAGCTTCATGGACTGAACATCAGCGATTAAACGGCTTTGTAAAAGACGTGAACTCTTCATCAGAACGACGAGGTTCTGGTGGCAGCAGAGTGAGAGCATGTAGCAACAAACACGTAGGCTACATGCCGGCCCAGCTGGCAGATAAAAGCTACATTAGCTAAGCTAATGTAGCTAAGCTAATGTTGCTAGTTCAGCAGTAAATACAGTAAATATCACTGATGTTCATCTTAGTAACCCATTTATAATGTATTTACATTGTTTACAAGTTAGAAGGTGAAGGCATGAGTTCTAACCCTGTGGGTTTTTTACTGTTGTCATAGCAACTCCATAACAACTGCCTACCAAGATGGCTGCCAGTTACAAAGTTCCTGGAAGTGTGACATCACATGAGAACTGTGTAAACTCAGCAGGAATGACTTATCTTGTTAGAAATATTTATTTTTAGAAGCTTAAAGCTTTTGTTCTATTTTCCATCAAAGCTGTGAGTTTCTGTGTCGTAAAGTCGTCTGTGAACTCTGACCTCTAGTGAGATTAAACAATGACTAACTACATGCTGGAGGTTTTCTCAGCTGGCCAGGATTCCTTCAAACAAACGGGAAAAATAATAAATCGAATATGTTAGACAATGTTTTCTTTCAGCCCGACATAAATAATGATTTTATTTTAGATGTTACAGATGCAGTTAGTCGGCGCGGGGCGCAGCGCATCTACCTGCCGGTGGTCAAAGTTCTGCCACTCACCCCAACAAAGTGAAAACTATTCCTGATTGTACCAGTAGTGTTGTTGTTTTCTTTCCTCTGATGTCTTCAGCTTTTCTTTAGAGCGGCCTGCTCTCATGTTATTCATCTGTTATTAATTTTAAACACAAACCTTTGGTAATATAACAGTAACAGTGTAATAATGCAAGTTCATTCAGCCCATAATAATAAGAAAACTTTCTAAAGAACATTTAACACTGGAATCAGGAAACATTGTAAATATCCAAAATAAAACAAAACAGTCATTAAAATGGATGACGGAGTTTCTGTAACCACACAGGCAGCAGGAAGTGCAGACCAGCTACTTCCTGCTGCTAAACGCTGTTCATCTCTCTGACGGCTGTTGGAAATGATTTTGCTGATTTTGATGTGTCGTGTGATGAGTTGTGACCGGAGGGTTTACCTTCAGGTAGTTGGTGACTTTAAGCGGCCGGCTCTGCGGCACTGTGGCGGCCTTCCTCTGGAGGACGGCGGTCAGAACCTCCTTCAGGTCCTCCAGGCCCAGGAAAGGCACGCAGTCCGCCACGGCCGTCGCTTCCAGATGGCGCTCTGCTGACAGCCGGCCGGCCAAAGCAAGCACAAAACAAGGATTAATACACTCCAGACGCTGCTACTATCTCCAGGAAGGAATAATAAATAAACACGGAGCTTTACGGCCGAGCCGCGGCCCAAGGGCAACAGACCGCGGGCCAAATGGAGTGTTAAATGACTAATAGAAGCCCCAGCAGACTGGAAGGAAGCTGTCGAGTAGCCTGGAAGAATGATGGGCCGCAGTTTATGAGGAAATACTGTAAATCATCCACAATTTTGATTCTGATTTAATAACCTGCAGATTCAGAGGCAAAAAACGAAATGCCTCAGCTGGTTGGCTGCCAGAGGAACGCAGCAAAAGACAATCAGTAAAGTGTTTCTGTCCACTTTATTACCTAAATGGATCAGCAGACATGAAATAAGGTTAAACTAACTCAACAGTAACTCTTCAGACACATACAGGAGATTCTTTTAAGTTAATTCCCGATTTGCTGATTTTTTTCCACTTATGCAAAAAATCTTGTTTTCTATTTTTTTTAATTTATGCAGCTTTGAAAACATGAACTGTGAGCAGAAGTTAAAACTAAGAATTAACCTGAAAATGGAAAACACATTTTATATTCAAGTTAGGCAATAATCTAAATATTCTCCAGAAGATAAAGATAAATACTGATGGACATCATGAAGAACAAAACGCTGGAAATATTACATATGTTTGGATGCAATTAATGATTATTTTAGAAATCCATGTTTCTGATCATTAGTCGGATTAACAAATTCTACTGATTTTTCTTTCACCCTAATATACATTGAAAGATGACAATACACTAATAATTCAATTTCTCAAGGTGCCGCAATGGCCTAGTCAAAGTCCAGCGCTGTGGTGGAACCTGCAGAGAGCTGAAGCAGAACCAGCAATGAACCGAATGTTTCCAGCAACGTTCCAACATGAAGCTCTGATGTTAGCCGCTGCAGGCAGAAGCAGCCCGCTACGCTAACCGAACAGCTAGCTACGCTAACTCTAAAGCATTAGCTATACACATTATGGTTAGCTCTGCTAACGCTAACTGCACTGACATGGTATTTACCTAATAGTTAAAGCACTACACTAACATCAAGCTAATGGTAAAATGCACCATGTTAGTTCCCATCAGTCTGTGTGCTAATCTACTAACAGAACAGCTAATTCTCCATTTAGCACATTTCTGAATTTACTCGGCTGATTGATAAACTTTCAGTAGAATAAAGTTTTAGTTTTCTTTATTGACTTAATATTTCTTTGGAGACAAAGAAATATGTTTTTGGGCCGACGTGTCGCATCGTCTTTTTGTTCCAGGGAACCAGGAAGTCGGGATCAGTTGGTGAAAGTTCCTCAGCTCAAACAGGCTGATAGGTGTGAAGGGAGCTGAGGATAAAACTCCACAGATCAAACCGTCGCTGCGGTTCCGACTAAATTCTGGTTTTAATCCCGTAAATGAAGCCGGACTGAAACTGGGCCGAAGGCGCCTGCAGCCGCATGAAGCATTCCAGGAATTCCTTAAAGGCCAACTTCTCCCTCATCACCTGCACACCGGGCTCCGGTCCCACCGGGAGGCCCGCTGCCGGGCCCGGGGCCAAGGTCAGCCAAGGTGAACCGCTCCAGCAACAACAACAAGCAACGAGCAACGAGCAAAGCAACTGATGAGGAAAAGCAGCTTCAGTCATTCAGGAGCTCCAGACAGGAAATACAAGAAGAAATACTTTAAAAATAAAAGATTCCTGGCAGCTGTAGTGATGAAAAATACTTCTGCAGAATATATAAATATTTATTACTATTAAAAATAAAACAGAAGCTGATCCAAACCAGATACTGTCGATTTATAAAGGATTTCTGCAGAAGAAGAAATGAATGAAAAATGATAAATGGATAAATAAAAACCTTTAGGAAACAGGACGAGTAATCCAGACATACAGACGTTTTATCCTCCATTTCTGTTCTCCGTACTCGTTTATGCTCTCAAATTTATTTTGTTAACTGTTGAACTGTGGAAAATGTAACAGAATAAAGTTAAAATGAGACTCTGTTACTTTAATTGATGAGAAATATTTCAGTTTTTATTAAATATTTCTGTGAAAACATCATTTATTGGACAGAAACACGAGTGAGAAAGTTTCTTGGAAGAAACAACACCCAGAAATAAGATCCAGACTTTAACCCAGCGCAGGAAGTGAAGTGTGATTGTTGCCATGGCAGCGGACAGAAAGCTGGAAGGGGGAAGGATTTTGGTGGCGTACCTGGACTGAGTTTGATTCTGAAGCCGTTGGCGACGAGTCGGGGGTCGGAGAAGAAGACGCTGCCGTCTGGCTCCGCCGCGCCTTTCTCCAAACTGCACAGCGTCTCGAACTCCGCGGCGCCCAGGTTCCTGGAAAACAGCAGGAATTTACCGTCCGCCTCAAGAGTGTGGTTTCCCCGCCGCCGTGGGAACCAGAGCTACCTGTCAGTGAGCAGCAGCGGGTTCTGCAGGCGGGCGGCAGGAAGGATGTGATCCTGCTGGAGCCGCTGGAACAGCAAGGCTTCCTCCGCCCGGAACGGGTTGAGCAGCATCAAACGCCGCCCGCCGCACAAAATCAGCCAGGCGTTCTGAGAGGCCAGCCGGCCCACCGGGCGGAGGCCCCGGGGCCCCGCTGCGCCGCTCTGGGCTGAAAGGCGCAGCAGCCGCTGGCGCAGCACCGCCATGCTGCAGGGCAGCGGCCGCCACGGCTTCAGGGGCGGAGCCTTCTTCTTCGTCGGGGGCTGGGCGGAGAAAAGCTCGTCCAGCAGCTGCTGGTTGGACAGAGGAGCTTTACGCTTCTGAGCCTGAAGCTTAGGGGCCCCCAGGGGCCGATCGGCAGGGGCCCTCGGGGCCGCAGCGGCCGCCAGCCTGGTCCTCTGGTCATGGAGGTCCTGACTCTTCCTCGCCTTTTCCTCAAACCTGCAACAACAGAAGAAGAAGAACGATAAATCGTGCAAATGGATCATTTTAACTGATCAGCTGATTGATTGATTAATTGATTGATTACTGTGACAGGCCTCAGCTGCTCTCACCTCTTCCTGCCTTCGTCTCCCAGGTTTTCCCAGCGGTTCTGGACGGCGGCGCTGACCTCCTGCAGGCTGGCGGCCGGTCGCTCCATCAGAACCTCGGACCGCGTCTCCTTCTCGAACAGCGAGGCGGCGGACGGCGGCGCCTTCAGGGCGCGGCTCCTGATCATGTCGTACGCCGTCAGCGCGGCCCGTTTCTCCGTTATGGCATTGCCTGACCTCTTGACCTCTGGGTCGGGCCGGTGGATGGCAACGGGCCGCAGCGGTTCTCCCGATGCCGGGTCGGTCAGCGCCGTGCCGCGGCTCCAGGCCTCGGCGGACACCTGCGGGTGCCGCGGCTCCTCTGGGCCGGGCTCGGCGCTCTGGGGTCGACTCCGGGTCGCCTCGTCGTCGCAGAGGGAGAAACCGGATTGGTTGACGATCCAGTCGTCCGCCATGGAGGAAGAGGAGCTGCAGCTGGAGGCCTGGCGCTGCAGGGCAGCTGATTGGCCAGCATCGTCATCGCTCACCTTCCTGCTCTCTGTATTCTGATCCGTCTCCACACAACCAGCAGCAGGAGGAAGAGTTTCAGGGTCCGGCTGCTTTTCAGGACGAAAACCGTAAAGAGAAACCAGCAGAGCCTCGACGGCAGCCAGAACCGCCTCCTAAACACGTAGAAACAGGAAGTCAGAGCGAAGGAACCTGAACCCGATGAGCTGGGCTGGAGCCTCTGGTACCTTGTTATGAAGCAGAACCTGGGTTTTATCAGGCGTCACATTTACATCCAGCGATGAAGGACAAACTGTGATGTTCAGTAAGAGGACGGGGAACCGATGCCGAGCCGCATCGTCAGGATACTGAGCTGAGTGGTGCTGACGCAACAGCTGAGGAGAAGAAACGTGATAAATAACAGAAAGAAACAGAAAACACACAATCTGAATCCGTTTCACCTTCAGGATGTCCTTCTGCTGGACAGAACGCTTATTAATAAATATGAAGGTTTTATCAGAGGTAGAGGAGCTCGTTAAGGACAAATCAGCTCCGGGTTTGGGAAGAAAACCATCCAGACCCATCTGAAGGAAAAACAACAACAATCACAGACATAAAGTACAGAAAACTGAACAGAAATCTCCATAAAAAAGTGCAACAACCCAAAAGTATTAATAATAACTTGGAAAATCAATAATACTACCATAATTTTCTCCACATTTTGTCATGCTCAAACCGCCCGTCATCTTTTTTAGGGTTTTTTATTTACAATTATGTCTTTATAGAAACATTATCATGAATCCGACTTGTAACAAATTCATAAAGTGTATTGAGACACACAAATGTGTGGTAACAATTTTTTATTGATAATTTAACAGAATTAAAAGGGCGTTTAAGTATTGAATTGCGGTGCCATATCAGGTTTCACCACAGGGAGGCGGTGTAACCCGTGAGACGGTTTGGTGCAGCTGTTGCCATTTTGCCGTCCTCGCGTGAAGAAGTGCACAATCAGTTTTAATTTTGTTTAATTTCAGGTTGTTAACGTCCAAAAAGCACAAGAGTATGATTCTCACTTAGTTTTTATCTTATAAATATTTGTTTTTGCATTCGGCAGTCTTATGTAGATGTTTTGAGAGTGAAATAACTCTTCTATAGTGTTAGCATTCCGGCGCTAGCAGGTTAGCTGTCCCGCTAGGTTTAGTAGCTAGCTGCTGTTAGCGGCCTGATACCTGCGTCACAGGCATACAGTTATGCATTTCAGACAGAAATAAAGACAGCCCATGAACAAAAATGTGCGAGTCATTTTATAAATCCTGTACTTTATGCAAAACTAGTTTGTTCAAAGGAGTGGCATAAGTAGGTCATCGATTTGGTTTTACCCACGTTTAAAATAAAAACGTCACCATATAATCGGTTATCTCAGACTTAAACAGGTTGACCACCCGTGGTTAAAAGTAACCTTGGGGTTACTTTTAACCACGGGTTACTTTTAACCAAGTTACAGCAAAACAACAGCAAGTACAAAATGCCACAAACTCGCTGCACAAAGCAGAAGTCCTCCAGACCACTAAGGGGCGTCATATGGGAGCAGACAATCAGAAAAGATGGGATGTCCAGAAGAAGGATGTGCATTTATGCTTCATGTGTTTTACAATATTATAGAACAGCAGCATATTTATTTAGGTAATATTTATCCAATTCAAAAATACTTTATTGATCCCAAATGGATCAATAACTCCAGACTCCCCCTTGTGGCCTGGAGGGCCTCTGTTTAGAGGAGTAAGTCTTCAGTTACTTTTGCCATGTGTCATGTTTTGCTTCTGTTTGCAGCATTTTGTCTGATTGTTTGTTTTTGTATTGTAGGTTTTTTCTTCCATTTGTGCGTTTGCAGATCATTCTGCTGTTTCAGCCGCCACAGAATATTTTTACTAAGTGTTTTATTTCTGAAGTCTGAATAGTCATCGTTTCTTCTTCTGTGCAGGCTCCCGATCCGATCTTCCAGCCAGAACCACTGGATCTGATGACTCAGCAGCTGCATGTAAAGGTCAGCCTGGTTCCTACGGAGGGCTATTAGTGGCTGCATTTTTCCACACGGCCTCATTATGAGCAGCAGAACCCGGTGGTGACATCCAGAACCGAGCCGCTGTTCCTGCTCATTACACACGAACCGGACCTCTGGACCCCCAGAGCTCCTCAGCGGGGCAGCCAGAGCTGCCAGCGTCACATTTAGTTTCTCCTGATCAGCGGCCACAAAGGTCAAAGGTCGCTCTCATAACCGCAGCAAAACAACAACAACAGAGGGAGAGCGGGGGTGAAAGCGGCTGCTCCACATCTGTCAGCAGGTAGGAGCCTCGTGACGAGCGGCCGCGACCGCGCAGAGGCCAGCATCGCCACGGCGACTCGATTAGCGTCAGGAAGCACTCAGCTTTCATCAGGAAGAGCTGCGGAGAAAAGGGCAGAGCGCGCTGAACCACCGCCAACCGGACACACCGCGGATCAGCTGCTCAGGCGCCGCTGCTTCTCCTCTGGAGCAGCTGATTTACACACCGCCACACAAAGAGCCGTTTGAAAACATTCAGCGCACTTCGCTTCCCCTGAACTCATTTTACCTAAATCTAAAGCACTAATTTATGTAAACTTTTCAGCTGAATAAAGTTCCATGTCTACCAAAATGATACAAAACATAAGTTATGTATTTCTAAGCTTACTTATTTTAGTCTGACTAAACGACAGAATTATTGGTTAAAGTAATTTCAGGTATTTTTTTATTAAAAAATGTCCTTCCAGAATATTCTTCTATATCTCCATCTGTGATGAAGCCGCAAATGATGTTTATTCTCTACCCAGAATGCATTGCTGTATTTCTACAGAATGCATTGCCAGCGTCACATTTAGTTCCTAAATGTGTAGATTTTAAACCGTCTAAAACCTACAGATGTTCTGGGTGCTGTTTTAATCCTATTGAGCTAACTGAGGCTAAATCAGCAACATATTTAGCAAAACTCAACAATTATAAAACCGAGTCCATGAGTGGCAGATCTGTTCTAAAAAAAATCACTTCCTGAAACACAAACTGACAAATTTGACCCAGTGGAAGGCGCTGTGCTAAGTTTTAGCACATGTGTCAATGACATATTTGGTTATGCTACATACAATGTTAGTAGCGCCATAGCTCCCCTTAAACACCATCATTGTGAAGTGATACATAGTTAGCTTTTGCTAAGTACCATGGTGTTGTTAGCCTCCACTAAATACAATGTTGGTGTAGCGCTTTATCGTTAGCTTACCTTAAATACTATGTTGGTATATAGCTTTATCATGAGCTTTGCTAAATACCATGATGATGTAGCATTTAGCGTTTTATCATTAGCTTCCCTTAAATACCCAGTTGTTATAACATTTAGTGTTAGCATAATTAATGTTTCTGATAGTTTCTCCTTAGTTACACCTCTAGCAGGCAGTCATGGCCTTCTGGTGTTTTGTGGGTTTTCTATGAAAATGGAGCCCCGAGTCACACAGCGATGGTTCAGAGGTCAGACCCTGTAGGCCTGAAACTTCTCAGACCTGAACCCGACTGAGTTGGAATCAACTCCAAACAGAAGATAAAAACGGATTTGGACCTGATCCCCAGCTGAAATATTCTTTTCATATTGATATTATTTGAGGTGCCATCTACTTTGGGTAAGATACTGACTACTAAATAAAATCGTTAAGCCTCTCCTTAACCAACCTCTGGTTGTTCTTGGTGGACGGGCAGCAGGTTAGCGACAGTACTAGCTCCTAGCGTAGCAACCAGGGCGCTCCTGTGGTCCGCCGCTCTGGCCTTCTGCCAAACCACCACCTGCAGAACAAAACGCCTCCATGAGTCCCCGTCCCTTCAGCAGCAGCGGCTAGCAGATATCCTGGTAAAAGGTTGCAGGACATGTCTGATATTTTACAGTTTGGCTCGTGAAATGGATCCTGCAGTAAACAGTTCCTGAAAAGGCCGTGAAGCGTAACACAAGCAGAGCTGGAGAGAACCGATAGCAGCGGCAGCAGCATGACTGGACAGCCTGTGCTCCGTTACAATCTCAAGCTGCTTTCCACGAGAGCTGCACGGCTGCTGCATGCAAACTCACTGACCTGCAGCAAAACACGCTGCTGCACCCTGAGGCCGAGCCCAGAGCTCCAGGAGGCTTTAATCTGGGCTTAAACCACTCAGATTAGGAGACAGATATGCTTAAAAGTTCAGGAAATCACAGAAAAAACTCAAAATACTCAATTTAATCAGATAAACTGGCTTCTTGTTTTAAAGATTTATTCTTTTTGTTTGGATATTTAGGCTAAAACATGCAGGAAAAATTTCAGTTTCCTAAAATTTGATTCAACTGAAATGTTGAGATGTTTCCTAGGAACAGTAACCTCTGCAGCTGCAGCTCTGATCCATTAGATTTAAAATCAGCTGCGATCCCTTTAATCTACACCAGAACATAAACGCAGAAAAACAATCAAACTTCACTGGTTAAGATCTTTTAGAAACACGTGAAACGATTCATTTATCTCTCAGATCCTCATGTAGAAGTTTGTTGTGTAAAATAATCCAGAACCGAATCGTGATTAATCGTTTACTGATGTAATCTTCAACTAATTTAGTAATCAATTAATCGTTAACATACAGATGCTAAAATAGGGAATTTGATGAAAGAACAACTGAAATTTAGCCAAAACTGGACAATAAATATGAACATTTTGAACTTAAGATAAAAATCTTCTTTGTGTGTAAATCTGTCCTCCTCTAGTGGCGATTTTAGAGTTTTGCACAGTTACTCTATTTTGAGCAATAAAATGTTATTTTGTCTTTTAAAGCAATTCTAATATTGTATAAAACCAGTTTAAGTGGTTAAATGAAAAATCAGCTGTAGAATTTTTTAAATCCGATTAATTGATTGTCAAAACACCAGGCTAGAGTAATCCATTACATAAATAATCGTTAGTTTTAAACCTGATTGTTTTAACTGTGCTACCTGAATTTAAAGGTTTTAAAAAAACAAAATATGGATTTTTATACCAAACTAATCCGATAATTTGAATAATTTTTATTTTGTTTCTATGAGATAAAATGAAGAATCAAAGTTTATTTAAGTCAGATTTGAATCTTATTTTCCATCCTGACTTCATCATAAAATCATTTCTGCCATTATTCAGAATTTATTCACATATTATATTCAATGTTCAATTTCCACTTCAGAAGTGAATTTTAGTTGTTTGAATTCTGAAAAGATAATCTGGATTTTATAATCCTGAAAACATCAGGCTGAATGAAAGTAAGAAAAACTGGGATTATGGAGGCTTTTTAATTCTTTTAGCAAATAAATGAACTTATTTAAACAAAAAATATTTTTTTACTGAAACAAAACGAAAACTAAATCAAATTTAACAGATAAATATAACCCTGTTCAACATAGAAATTATTTATAAATATTATTATCAGGAGTAACTTCAGGTCCAGTTCTGACAGTTTTTGTTTCCCACAATACAGTTTGAATTTTATCTCATTTTTAAAATTTGGGAATCATTTTGAAGCTGTTCATGTTTCACATTTGTCACATATAATTTTAGATTTTACTTGATTGTAATCTCTTTACCTGCAGTCAAAAGCAGGGGTTCCCAGTGTGGGGGTCGGGACCCCAGGGAGGTCATGAGACACCAGGGAGGGGGTCAAAATCTGATTTTCAGATTCATTATGATTTGGATGGTTAAAATAGGAAAACAAAATAAACTACATCATTAAATAATAAAATATAGAGTGAAATAACAATAAGTGGGGGTCACCAGTAGGGCTTTAGTTTTAATTTTTTATTTTTGGGGGTGAACAGTTTGGACATGAGGGTCCAACATGTCATTTCAGAACCACAGGAAAAGTTTCAGCAGCTGGAAATGCAACGAGGACACCTAGTGGTGGAGAATCTACATTACATAGACGACTGAATTAAACCAGAAGTGGAAACCGGGAGGCGTTCTGGGATAAAATAAACCTGGACCTAGAAAAACTAGGTTAGAAAAGGATGAGAGGAGACCAGATAAAAACGTTTTTAGGAACAGATGAAATGTTAACGGGTCAGACCAGCAGGTTCTGACCTTGTTGTGCGCCAGAGTGAGCCGCAGCTCTGGCTTTATGATGGCGAAGGCCATCAGCAGGTCCTGGACCTTCCTCACTTCCTCCTTACGCTTCCTGACAGAGGAGAAGAACTGCCGTCGCACCGGCAGCTTCCCGAACAGCTTCGCCACGCTCACCGACGTTCCTGCAGGAACACAGCAGGGCTCAAACCGCCATCAAAACGCCCCGCCCACCCCGGTAACCGCCGGCAACCTGCCTCCACCCAGGTGGGACGGCCTCTGAGAGACGATGCCCCCGCTGGAGTCCAGGGTGTACTGCGTGCTGACGTCCTCCTCCTCTGTTTTAGTGGTAACGGTGACCTGGGCAGGAAACAGACTCTGAACTGTGATCAACAAACAATGTCAGCTTTTAATGTTCCAATTACAGATTTAACTTAGAAAAACTATAAAAACATATCAAGTCAGCCAATTTAAGCCTTAAAGGTGATCTCTTACGCTGTAGTCGATGTTCATCACATTTTTCACTAAATCTTTCTTAGATGATCAGATTTCAGCTTTTCAGTTCTATTTTAACTCCTTTCAGAATAAGAAGTTCTACGGCTACACCTCAGTTATGCAAATTAGCAGCTGCTGGCCACGCCCCCTGCATCAATGTTTACACTGTTTACACTTAAAAATGGCTGCCAACAGATGAGCTATTAAGTCATGTTTAATCTGCAACAAACAGGAGGAAAGACATTTTCATGTGTAAAGATGGCAACCAGTCAGCTGCAAAATGCCTGGTGGACCTAGCCCCGCCTTCAAGGCGCAGCTCCTCCCCCACTCAGAAATGGAAGGATTTAAAGAGACAGACGCCCAATTTCACAGCTTTAAATTTCAAAGTCAGATTTCTTTTAGATCATATTTAACATATGTAGCACTTTTATAATTGAAGGTAACATAGTTACTTTATTGTGCTATAAAATTATTTTGTGTGCTTCGAAAACACATAATACTTCCCCGTTGATAATTGGGAGGTTTTTTCCTTTTCCAGACACTAAAAAATATTAACTTATTGTCAAAAAACGTCTGGAAGGTTTTAAAGAGTTCAGACTGTTTCCAGAAGCAGCAGAGACTCAAATGGAAGAACAAAACTGTGTCGAAAGAGAATTTTCCACAATAGATGCCGTTCAAAACCAACAGATTTTCCTTTTTGCATTTGAAATGACCAGAAAACATTCAGAAAAGTTTTCTGAACCTCTAACGTTAGTGTGGAAGGAGAGTCACCTCGGCCACGGCGCAGATGGAGCCCAGCGCCTCGCCCCTGAAGCCGTACGTTTCCAGGCACTCCAGGTCTTCATGGCTGCTGATCTTGGAGGTGAAATGTCGGACGGCCATCACCGGAGCGTCCGCCGCTTTGATCCCACAGCCGTTGTCTCGAACTTCCGTCCGGTCCAGGCCGAAGTTCTCCTTCAAATGAGCGACACAGCAAGTGAAGCTGAAGGGAAAACCCAACAGGAAGTGAGACGAATGATCTGTAAACGTACCAGCTTCACGTCGACGCTGGAGGCGCCAGCGTCCAGGGAGTTCTCCATCAGCTCCTTCACCACGCTCACCACAGACGTGACGACCTGCGAGCTGGACAGCAGCCGCACCGTGTCTGCAGGAAGCTGCTTCATCACTGTGTTGGTAGGAAAACAGAGTCAGACTGCTGCATCCACGGTGCACAAAGCAGCGTTAATGCAGATCCTTCCTCACAGCAGCCATCACTGATCCCAACAAACTCAGACTTCATATCCCTGCTGGTAGTTTTAAATAACATTTCAGTTTTTATTTTTCATTTACTGCAAGTAGTTTGTCTTTTTAATTCACAAATACACTATTTTATAAATTTAAAAAGAAAGTGCTTTCTTCTCAATTGGGTCAGATATACTCTTAATCTTTCTTATTTACTTTTAACACTTTTTCCATCCTTTGTGTGACCCTGCATGTCGTCCATCATTTAAATTTTCCCGATGTGGGACCATAAAGGATAATTCTAGTCTATTTTAAGAAACATTTTGTCTTATTAAAACAATGGCATTCATATTGAACATGTTTCTGGGCTAAATTGAAGAAAAATGTAAAAGATTGAATCTATTTTCAGGATTTGGGTTACTCTCTTTTAACTAAGCTTAATAAATGAATTAAAAGCAGATTTCAGTCTCTTTTTGAAACAAATACTTTGTGTTCTACATAACATTTTCCACAAAAAATGTTAATTTGTCATGTAGTATTTTTTTTACCCCTCCAGGGGGTCTTTTTGTGGGCCCTAGTGTCCCTTAAGTGACAGTGGGCTGACAGGAAGCGGGGAAGGAGAGGGGGGAAGACATGCAGCAAATGTCGTCGGGTCCGGGAGTCGAACCCGCAACGGCCGCGTCGAGGACTCAAGGCCTCCAAATACGGGTCGCGCCAACCGCTACGCCACCACAGCACACCCAGTCATGTAATATTTTTGCCTGCAAATTAAAAACAAAAGGTCTCAAAATGTATATGATTCTTGTAATAAAAAAAAAAATCAGTCCATGGACTACAAAGGGCCCCCGAGCCACACTTTGGACACCTCTGCTTTAATAGGTCAAATCGTAATTTGAAACTGCTTCTGTATTTATTCAGGCTGTTTATCTAATATTCATATTTAAGTGATTACCTGATTGTATTTGAGTGTAACAAAAAACTACTTATTACACCACTGTTGGATTAGCTGAGCTGAAAACGAATAAAAAGCGCACAAAACCGAAATTCTGGTTAATTCATAGGAAACTATGGAGAAATGACTTCAGGAAACTTATTTAACTCTAAGGATTTAAGGTATACTGTCTATCATCGTAAAAATCCGTGTTCTCCATGAGACGTGCTACACCATCGCTATCTCGTTCTGTCGGTAATTTAGCTTAACCACAAACCCACTAAACTCGTAACCCAACCGAACAACGACACAACTCACCGACTCTGCTGACCGAGCCGCTTCCACCATATATAATCTCCCACAACAGGCACGAGCTACAAGAACAGAAACAACCTAGTTCCCGCCCCTAATGCTGTCTGCTGATTGGTCAGTATCAATAAGAGGGCGGGCTCAAATAGAATTCAGGAGAATATTCTACCCTGAGTTCAACCTGAAGGCTTTACTATCCAAAAATATCTTCTCACTATTTAAAAATGTAAAATGAATAAGATTATTTTCAGACGTATGGTTTAAATAAATTATATTTAAATAAAATCAAACTGATGTTCGTTGTGTAATTGCTATAAACCGAAGTGGTTTATATTTGGACTCGTTTCACCGTGACACCTACTTCCGGTCGGTGCAGTCTAGCCATAACAACAAGGAGGATACACCAATTCTCGCCATAGTGAATTTTTGTTATAACAAACCTATCTACTGCTCGCTGCTACATGTAAGTTGACAGAACAATCTTTATGTTTGTTAAATTTTTTAGATACTAATTTCCGTATTTATGTCTGAACTAACTTGTTTTGGAAACAATGGTGTATAATGGGCCTGGCTATGTAGTGAAAACAAAAGAAATGAAAGGTCTAAGGGACAAAGGGAAAAATATTAAGACAGGTTATATAACCTGACATGGGATGAATATGGTATTTAATAAGCTCTAAATTGCGTAGGTTTTAAATTTGTATTTTAAACGGCGGTGCAGTGACATACAGCCACGAATCTGTCCAACAAATAGACGTATCCAGAATCATAAGCCTGTTTACACAGTTTAATTTAAATTATTTTCTGTTCAGAGACGCAGGAAAAGCTTTGCTGATCAGTAGCGGCTAATGAAACTCGCTGCATTGGCTAATAAATAGTTCATGTCTTATTATGCAGAAATAAATATTATAACCCAAAGTTATAATGGTACAATTTGTAGACAATTGTTGTTCTTTTAAAATCAGAATAATTTAAATATGCAGCTTCAACTGTTTTGCTTTTTGTCTTTAATCTGTACTGGCAGCTGAAAGTGTGTCAAAGTTCAGCTACATTACACAAGATGTTTTTAGCTTTTCTTTCTGCAGAGATGAAGAGTAAAGTACAGCTGTAGCAACTCACTGGGTTAATTATTATTATTATAGTTTTTCTATCCAAGTTGGTAGATTTGGAGAACACAATCCTTTAAACTTCTGGAAGGCTATAAAATAAGACAGGATTTAAAAATGATAATAAAATTGCATTTTGAATGGAAGCAAATATTCCATTCAAAATGGAATATTTGCTTCTAGTTTCTCTTCTAGTTTAGAAGGGAAAAAAGAGTGGAAGAAGGAAAAATGTAAAATTAAAGTTTTCGAAAAAGTCCAGAACCTGTAAAACTTTATTCCATTTGCATCAAAAATAAATATAGTAAAAATCACCAGAAAAAACTAAAACATGTTAAATCTAAGCTGCATGATGTCTGAGTAAATAAAAAATACAACAAATAAAACTGAACGTTTGTATTAATTTTCATTTAGGAAAACAAATGGCAGATGATTTTCCAACATGTCTGCTTTCTCTGCATTATTTTTTATTTTCTTGCTCCTCGGTGTTTTCCCAGACTGACTTGTCTCCTCTTCCTTCCTTCTGCACATGTAAACAAATCATCGCTTCCTGCTGTAACTGTCACATGTGTTCCTGTGCGACTTATTCTGTTATCTGCTGCTTTAAATATTTTATGCTGCTTTTGCACTGTAGCATAAAATATTCTTTACAATCTTTACATTTTTATAATTTTAAAGAGCCATAATTTTATTTCCACAAAATGACCAGAACTGACATGCCTTATTTAAAACCTCTGAAATGTAATCAACTCACTGAGTGATTGTTTCCAGAGTTATTAGAGGCTGTTTCAGGCATTTAGTGGAGACTGGATGGTTCCTGAAGGAGTTTGTTTCTGTCAGGATGAACGTGGGTGTGGCACACAGTGAGGTGAACCCAAACACCCGCGTGATGAACAGCCGGGGCATCTGGCTGACCTACGCCCTAGGGGTCGGCGTTCTGCACATCGTGCTGCTCAGCATCCCCTTCTTCAGCGTCCCGGTGGTCTGGACGCTCACCAACGTCATACACAACCTGGTGAGCGCCGCCGAAAACAAGATTTTTTTAATCTTTAATGCAAAAGTTTTACAATTTTTGTAGTTTTGCTTCATTTCTGCTCTGACTGTGTTGTTCTTTCAGAAAATGCTTTTCTAGAGACTCTACACTCCATATAACAATTAATCAATGACTAAATTAGCTGGTTACTTCAATAGCCGATTCATCAGATTAATAATTTCAGACCTAATAAGCAACATACTATTCACAATGAGTGAATGTGCTGTATAAGTAGAAGGGATGTTGTATGAAAAGAAAAACTACAAATGCATGTTAACACTAACTGAGTTAGTTGGTGGTGGCAGTATGATGATCTGGGGTGTCTTTGCTGCTTCATGGATCCTGAAGGAGAATATCATTTTCATGCTGGTTTAGCTGTTTTTGCTCCTGAATTAAAAATGTTTCTTTTTTTGTTGTTTTTAATTCAGTTCAATTTTGATACAAAAATGATCTGAAATGTTGAGCAGGAAAATGCTTCCTCAGCCAGTCCTCCTCATGTTTTGTGTTGCTGTGCAGGGCATGTACGTGTTCATGCATGCGGTGAAAGGAACGCCCTTCGAGACGCCCGACCAAGGAAAAGCCCGGCTTCTGACCCACTGGGAGCAGCTGGACTACGGCGTTCAGTTCACCTCCTCCAGAAAGTTCTTCACCATTTCCCCCATCATCCTGTGAGTGCAGACGCAGCGGCTACCAGCAGCGGCTAGCTGCTAATGTGATGCTAGCAGCAGGTGTAATGGCGCTCATATTTGTCTCTCGTCTTTTCCAGATATTTCCTGGCCAGTTTCTACACAAAGTACGACACGACGCACTTCGTGATCAACACGGCGTCCCTGCTGAGCGTCCTGATCCCCAAGCTGCCTCAGCTGCACGGCGTCCGGATTTTAGGCATAAACAAGTATTAATAACGGGAGAAGCTCCGCCTCCCTGTGTGTACTAAATCATCCAGTCAGTGTGTCGGGTTAGCGCTAACAGGAACCAGATCATCGGACATGATGTGCATCAGTAACTTATGTATTTAATTGTGTATTCGGGCCTGCATGGACCTGGGCTGGCCCAGGCCGCGGTCGGGTTCTAGGTTGACTTTAATTTGCTTTTCTCCGCCCCGTCGGTCACACAATGACTCGTGTTGAGTGTTGAAGCCACTCAGATGCTCTGAAGTATTTCTTTTTGTTTACTTTTGGAGGCTGTCGCCCTCCGACTGTCGGTACCGTCTTGGTTTCATTTCATCGAGTAGCAGAACCGCTCTCCATCTGCATGGCTCCCCTAATCGGACCGGAGCGGCTCGTCTCGTTTTACAGTGTTTGTGGACCTGTGTCCTGTGAAAAGTTATGATTGGTTAGCTGTTTACTGAGGGAGGTTTACTGTCTGTGGGAAACACTACGTTCACCCAGCTGCTATCTGGAGACCCGGGCCGCCGGTTCTGGTCGGTTCCTCCAGAGCTGGACGTGATTTTTCCTGTTCCTAATCTTTAATAAAATGTTTGTGCCCTCAGCTCCTCGCCTCAGTTTGTGATCAACAAACCCGTTTTAAGGTTTTTATTACATGGTTTGGATCAGAACCAGTTGATTTTTTTTGTTCAATAATTTACTTTTTTTAAAATTATCTTTTTGTCTTTTATCTAATAATCTTGTCTGAAGGTGACCCTTGAACCCGTCCCGGGTTGTTGGGCAACAGCAGTTGCTGATCTCAGGTCATTGCTGATGTCTTTCCACTCTGGTGTTTTTCTAAAGAGTCACTGATAATAATGTGAATTTATAATCAGAACCTGGCTGCTACTTTCCTATTTAAATCATGTAGAGGCAGCGACGTGTACTTACTTTTTTTTCAGTGAATATTTGTTCATTCTTGTGTTTATAAAGTTATATTTAAAATGTTTTAGAACTTCATAAAGTCCAACCAAAATGATAAAAAAAATGTACTTACGTTTAGCCAAATGTGTGTTTTGTCTTTAAACTTGACTCTTGTAGCTTTTTATATGATAGATGCCTAAATTTTCTGAAATCAAAATGGCGTCCAGGCTGGACCTAAACAGGATCAAAAGATTACAACTTTATTCAAAATAAAAAACATCTTGTAGAAAATAAAATCCCTTCTTCTAGTTTCAGCATTGAAACGTCCGCATGCTGTCGTCATACACGCCCCCTGCTGGTCAGATCCTCACACTGCGTCCTCAGGACCCCCCTGTACACCTGGAAGCGGTGGTTCAGGTCTTTCTGCGTGTGGATCTTGAATCTCGTCCCCAGAGCTCCGTCAGCGGCGGCGGCGCCGTAGAAAACCCGGCCGATGCGCGAGTGCACCAGCGCCATGGCGCACATGACACAGGGTTCCCTGGTGACGTACAGGTCGTACCCGCTGCAGATGTACGGCACAGCGCCCCCCTCTGGTTGGGGGTCTGTAGGGGCGAAGCGGCAGGCGTCGTACCCGTCATGGCGGTAGCAGCCGCCTCCCTGGCTCTGCGCCACCAGGTCGATGCAGACCATGACTGCGTGCTGCAGCGGGTACTCGCCTCGCCGGTCGTGACCGACGGCGACGACCCGCTGCGTCTCGGGGTCGACCACCGCCGCCCCCACCGCCTCCATCCCCAGCTGCGCCGCAGCTCTGGCGGCGGCCACGGCGGACGCCATGAAGGTGTGCATCAGGGCTCTCTGTTGGGGGCCGAACAGTTCCCCTCGCAGCGCCACCGTCACCTGCTTGTCTTCATGGAAAGTCGTGGGCCAGCGGCGGCTCGCCAGCTCGAACTGCGGCCGGGTCAGCGGGGGTCGCGCTGGGACCTTCACCACAAACGGCTCGCCCAGCCCCTCCCAGCTGCCTGCGGGCAGCAGAGACGGGATGCTGGCGTCCGCCGGGTTCGGCGCGTCGCTCAGCAGGCAGAGCAGGACCTCCAGAGGGTGGGGACTGTCCTCGGCCCGGCAGGCCCGGACCCGCTTCACGTGCTGCAGGCCGGTCAGCGGATAGACGCCGTTCAGCTCCCTGACGAGCCGAGACGTCGCCTTCCTGTTGAGGATGGGCGCGGCGAAGGCCTCCACCAGCTCCATGTCTGCTGACTGCTCGTCTGACAGGACGGGGAAGGCCACCCAGGAATCGTCTTCGCACTTTGACCCCTTTACGTCGCACTTTGACCCTTTCCACCGCTTAGTCTCAGGCTCCATTGCTGCCCTGCCAGGACCCAGAGAGAAGATGATGATCAGCGGCTAAACCATCATTTATCCGACACGCTGATGAATTTCTGTTCACGCCAACGGACCGTCACCTCGTCCATCAAGAGCCTCTCTCGTTTCATCCGTAAAACCTTTGAAGAGTTTGTCTTTGGGTGTTTCTCAGCCCAGTTTAGACGCTTCAGTTGCTCAGTGGTGGTCAGGTTTCAACCCTCCTTACCTCGAATGTGCCTCCAAGATCTGAACATCTGGTACTTCCAGGTAGTTTGTAACTTACTTAATATATGTAGCAAATATTTACTGAAACCCTTTGTGTGAGGGCTGGTACAAGACATTTATTAGAGGCTGATCGCTGTTAGCTAGCTAGCTTTGCTAACAGCTTCCCTTCCTTTTGCTAGCATTGTCAAATCCTTTGTATGCTTTTTTTCTGGGTGTTTCATAAATACATTATTGTAATTACGTAGTAAAATTCATTTCACTGAAGATTTTACAGACATTTTCTCCCGCTCAGACAGGCACAGCTCGCTTTGACAGCAGAAACAAAAATACATAATTAATGATTCTCACATCATTGCTTGGATTTTTATGTTTTGCATTCAGTGAAAGGAAACATGTTAACCAGCATCAGGTGGATGGGAGGATCTTCACCCTGAACCTTCAGCCTCCACCTTCTTCATGGATAAGAAACATTTTATCTGACCGAACTCAACATGATCCAGTTATAATAAATCTCTCCATGTGCAGAGTTTAGAAAATTATTTATTTATTTTGGTTATTACAAAAAGAGAAAAAAGGCCCAGCAAAATAAGACTTAAATCAGTTCTTAAAGCTGCTGCATTTATTACAGCAAAGATGTAACATTTAAATGTCGACATATTTTCAGATGATACAAATAATTTGTCCCAGAAATTTATCACCATGATCATCAGTGATGAGCATGCTTCCACTGAGTTTATTTTTCTTCAGTTAGCACATTAGCTTTTTCGCTAACTTTGAAAACATTTAGTGCACTTAGCTTCCCCTAAATTAATTTTCTGCATAAATTCAGAAGCACCAAGTGCAGGAAATGATATTTATCCTGAATACCTTGAATGCATCACTTTCTGACCACATTTAATTAGCCCAGCGGAGTTAGCATACTCTGTTAGCTCCTGCTAAATACTGGGTCAGTATTGCACTTTAGCATTAGCTTCCATTAAACACCATGTTGGAATAAACAGCATCTTAGCATTAGTCTAATTACCATATTTGTAGAACAGATTAGTGTCAGTTTCTGCTAAATAGCATGTTGGTATGTAGCTGTATTAGCGTCACTAATGTTTATGATTAGCGCTTTAGGCTTAGAGGAACAAACATTTCAGTTAGCGATGCCCATCACTGAGTTTTAGTAATATTTGAATAGATCATTTAAAAAATTACATAGGAATGTTGTTCCTGCAGTAATAATAATAATAATTAAGACCAAAACATTCATCATGAGTCTGTTTCATCGCCTTCATGCGTCACAGACACATCCAGCTGTGGTCCTGGTTTGGTTCTGAGCTGGTCGGGTCATTTCCTTCCCAAAACCATCCTGGTCCTGATCACTTTGGGAACGTGTCTGATGGTGAGCGACACCCTGGTTCCCCTGCTCAGCGTCTCCCCGGGCCGTGCCCCGGCGGCGGACAGGTTGGCCACCCGGTCCGTCAGCAGGTCCCGGTCCTGGTTCTGGATGCCGTGCAGCAGCTGACGGTACATGTCGTCCTGCAGGACCAGCAGGCTGCGCGGCCTCAGTAGGAGGGACAGCAGGTAGCGGTTCTGCTGGGTCTGGGGCCCGTCCTGGCTGCAGACGGGCCGGTAGAAGTCCAGCAGGGTGTGCGAGCCCAGGCTGATGGTGCTGACCGTGGGGTGGTACAGCGGGCCGTCCTCGTGGGCCATGATGCCTTCGCCCGGTTTGTACTCGTTCACCAACACGTGGTTGGCCGTTTTCCCGCCGAACACTCCGAGAGACGAGACTTTCTCACAGCAACTCTGGAGCCAGTCGGGAAGCGTCTCGGCCAGCATGCCTTTGGGGTGCGGCAGGCCGCCCCAGTTCTGGAGCCGGCGGCCGGACAGCTGGGTCCATTTGGTTTTGGGGGACTTGTACACCTGCTGCAAGAGGAAGGACTCCTCGTCCTCTGATATGAAATCTGGGATGTAAAACGCAGTTTGTGGAGCTTCATTGACAACGAACTGCTTCAAATCTTCCACAATACAAGATGGCCGCTCCATGTTCCCTTAAGAGAAGTTCACATGAAATCCTAATTAAAACACGTTCAGAACGAGTGGGACCAAAATATTAAAGTAATGAACTGACTGGTAATGCAAACTGCCATTAGAGACGAGTCGGCCAAAGTGTTGGGTTTTCAGGTTAAACATGGAAGCCTTCATTCACTCCTCACTCAAACCAAATCATGTCTTCATAATCCAACATGTGCAGGTTGTTGTCTTCAAACAAATCTCCCTTTTCGTCTCATTTTCATTTCAGTTTCTCTCAACAAGTGACCAAAACAACTGATGACATCATTATGGACATGCTGGATCGTCAACAACCCATCCACTGAGCTGGACCGACGGGTCCAAATGTACTAAATACCACAGCACTGACCTTCATGCCCTGTTCAATAATTTTAATGACCCTAATATTGACCTTTATGACCCTATGAGTGATTTTAATGACCTTTTTAATAACCCTGTTGGTGAACGTCTGAAGGGAAAGCAGGAATGGTGTGATATGGGTCGGTTGCTAAGATAGATCAGTAAAGCTGATGGGTACTGATCCCCACCAATCGGTGCCACGTAGCTCAGTGGAAATGAGGCGTTGGTGACCTTAGCGGCCCGGCTGGTGTGACTGTTCTGACCTCAACTCCTAATAATGTTAATTCTGTTCAGGACTGAAGAAACAATTTAGATGAGACATTAGTCTTCAGGAGACCACAGAAGTTGTCCAGTTTCCTTCTTCAGAAGCATTTAAGATTGTTTTGTTATGAATGACAGAGTTTGAACCAACATATCAGAAGGTCTTTTATATGAAGTTTAACCTTTGACCCTTCCTATCACTCCTACAAAATGCAATAAAAATAAAGAAATCTGTAGCTAGTTAACACGCACACTGGTCACTTTCTTGAGATCTTTTAAAAATCATGCTTTTGGAAACCTTTACGTCATACGTCACTGATCTTACGCAGAGTGAGTTGTTTTTACATTTCACTGATTTCACTGTAAATCAGTGAAATGTAAATTAATTTAAAGTTTAGTGAAATATTTACTAAACTTTAAATTCAACTTTAGTAAATATAATCCCGATATGCTCATAAATCCTCAGAAAGATATTTTTAAAAGACCTGACGACTTTTATAAATGTAACACATATTTCCCAAACAGAAACGAATCGTTTTTAACCGGTAGTGGTATTAATACAACATCTACATCCATGTTAGATTATTATCTATATATTTAAAACCACGAATAAAGAGAAAAGTTGGACTAACCTGCACAATTCTCGATAAAAATACAGTTTATATCCAAAGAGCCGAACTGGTGCTCTCCATCTGTGTGTAACCACATAAAGTGTCCGGCGGGAAACGCTGGTGGATACATTTCCGACAGGGCTACTCCGCATTTTCTCGCGTTGTTTTAATAGCTTAATGGCGAAGCGGTAGGATTTTAAACTTTTCCAGCTCACAGAGGAAGCATGGCGTTTCCAACCATGTTCCAGACGAAGGTTAGAATCCTGCAGAGGTTGCTGCGGTGCAAACACACGGCAGGAAGCAAGGCATTCCGCTCCAGGCTGGTTTTAGGCATCGAGACGAGCTGCGATGAGACTGGAGCCGCTGTGATGGACGAAACTGGAGCCATACTGGGAGAATCCCTGCATTCCCAGAAGGAGGTTCATCTGAGGTGAGGGTCCGATATCAGAGGTTCTGTTTCAATGTTCAGTTCGTTCATGTTTAAATTCTTATGGTGTAAAACAATCTGGTCCTAGAAAACACTAAAAGTTGTGCATATGTGTCAGTCTGCTGACCTGCAGCTCACAGGTTTGTGTTTGTTGTGTTTGAAAAACATCAGCGATGACCTCAGAGAGGCAGCTGTCCGTCAAACTGGAGAGGGTCAAAGGTCATCTCCAGACCTCCTGAAGTCCTTCATTCTCCGGTTCTCTGCGTCTCATAAGTCCTTGTAAGGCAGAGGTGGCCAAAAAATAAAACCACAAAGTATTTTTAAATTAACCTGCTCAATAAAAAACTAAATGTGCAATATATTAATTAGACAAATAATGCAGTCACATTTTCTCTTTGTAGGAAAATAATGTGCAAATTATTTAGAAGCATTTTTATTAGAAGAAGTTTGTAAATTCTTAAGGGTTGATTTTAATTTGTTACTTTATATTTTTGCTGGTTAATACAAGTAAAAAGTCTCAAAATTTATATCAGTCTGCAAAATATTGAGTCGTCGTGTCGCTGACGGCCCCCTGACCACACTTTGGTCAAATCGTCATTCGAGTCTGTTTCTGTGTTTATTCACGTTGTTTGAATATTCAACTAAATATATAATGTTTATATATTCATACTTAGTTTTTCTCCAGTTTACATTATTTACTGTTATCTCAAACGTTTAGTTTTCCCAGTTATTTTTTCTCTCCAGAAGCTCCACCTGGTCTGACGCTGTGATTGGCTGAGATAGAAACTTTTAAAATAATATGAATAATAAATGTAACTTAATGCTCTGATTGAGGATCAATAGATTGAATCAAAATGATGTTTTTGGGTGTAAAGTGACTTGAAATGATATTTGTTGTTAATAGGTGCTTTAGAAATAAAATGATTAAATCTACAACAAAATTATTGAAAAATAAAAGAATCCAGGTGCTGCAGTGGCCTAGTCAAAGCGTAGCTCTGAGCAGAGACAATGGACCATGTTTTGGTTCCTCCCTGCAGGACTGGCGGCATCATCCCGACCGTAGCTCAGGCTCTACACAGAGGAAACATCGAGCGCGTGGTGCAGGAGGCTCTAGACCGGAGCGGCGTGGCGCCGGCCCAGCTGGGCGCCGTGGCCGCCACCGTGAAGCCCGGCCTGGCTCTGAGTCTGGCTGTGGGCTTGAGCTTCAGCCAGCGCTTCGTGAGGCACCACAACAAGCCGTTCATCCCCGTCCACCACATGGAGGCCCACGCCCTGACCGTCAGGATGCTGCAGCCGCTCCACTTCCCCTTCCTGGTGCTGCTGGTGTCCGGAGGTCACGCCCTGCTGGCCGTGGCGCGGGGCGTCGACGACTTCCTGCTGCTGGGCCGATCGCTGGACGAAGCTCCAGGAGACACGCTGGACAAGGTGCAGATGGCAGTTACCTGGGAAAGTAACTTACTCTGCTGATTACTTGATTTCAAAGAACGACGGCGAATCAGAGACACTTTAGATGGGAGTCGGTACCTTCCAAAAAATAATCTCAGAAAATTTCTGGGAAAAAAGAAAATTTCAGAGCTCAGAATGATAAAACATTTGCTAGACACAATCAGAAATGTTGAGATTATCAAAATGTTTGTATTTAGTGTTTGTTTTTGGAAATGAGCATTTATCTAAATCCGACAACACTGTACGTTCATTAACACGCACTGGGCAGATTAGGTGTCGGGGTTCTGTTGCTGTGGTTCTGAACCGACCGTCAGCTGTTTGGCCCCACAGGTGGCGCGCCGTCTGTCCCTCAGGAAACTGCCGCGCTGCGCCGCGCTGAGCGGCGGCCAGGCCATCGAGCTGCTGGCGCAGGACGGCGACAGGAAGAGGTTCCGCTTCAGGACGCCGATGGGACAAACGCCCGACTGCTGCTTCTCCTTCGCCGGGCTGCGGAACCAGGTCACCTTGCTGATCCAGAAGCAGGAAGTCGAGGAAGGTAGGACGGTTTGTGGACTTCCTGTGCAGCTTTAGCCTTCCTGACCACAGCGATCCCTTTGCAGGCGTAGAGGAAGGAACGGTGCTGTCGTGTGTGAACGACATCGCCGCCGCCACGCAGCACACCGTGGCCTCACACCTGGCGAAGAGGACGCACCGGGCCGTCCTGTTCTGCAGAGCCAACCGACTGCTGCCGTCACAAAACCCGACGCTGGTGAGAAACCGTCCACTGGATCCGATTGTTTCTATTCCATCACATTCATTTCAGTTAGCCGCCAACCAGAGCATCAAGATCATCAAAAGTTTCTGAGGAAGCCAGCTGGGCTTCCAGTCTTTGACACGCAGCGATCACTCCTCCTGACCAGCAGGGGGCGACAGCAGAGAGAGAAACTTCCCTTTAACAGGAAGAAACCTCCAGCAGAACCAGAACCACCACCGGCTCAGTCCAGCAGCCATCAATACCTGCGTTTCCATTCACTGTACAATTATGCAAATTGGAATAAAAAAATAAATAAATTAGCTTAAATGAAACAAGATCATTTCAGAAAAACTCGTTTTTCAACAGAAAGTTTTTGCTCTAAGATGAGATGTTTTTCACCTGTACCAAAATTCACAAAACTACCATAGAAACATTTTTCACATCACGCAACTCACATGATCAACAACAGGATGTTACTGCTGGCAGAAGCGACAAAGATGACGACAGGAAGTGGGATGAGGATTTTAATGATTCGTTGTGTGAACAAACTTTTGACTGCAGTCGTCTTGAAATTCTCTGCAGCCAAATATTTTATCTGCTGGGCAAGAAAACTAACTTCAGAATCAGTATCAGTTATTTACAAATTAAAATAAGAAAGCTGCAGGGGCGGGCTGTGGTGGCGCAGGGGGTTAGTACGCCCCACGTTTGGAGGCCTTAGTCCTCGACGCGGACGTCGCAGGTTCGACTCCCGGTCCCGACGACCCTTACCGCATATCTTCCCCCCTCTCCTCGCCCTCCTTCCTGTCTGCCTACTGTACAAAAATACGAGCCACTAGTGCCACAAAAACTCTTCGGAGAAAAAAAAGAAAAAAAAATAAGAAAGCTGCAGTGTTTCCATAGCAACCCAGCATATCCAAACTTTTATTTGACCGAGTTTTTTCCAGGTGTTGTCTGGAGGCGTTGCCAGCAACCAGTACATCCGTAAAGCTCTGGCGGTCGTTGCCGAGGTGACCGGGTTGCGGCTGCTCTGCCCTCCGGCCCGGTTCTGCACCGACAACGGAGCGATGGTCGCCTGGTGAGTTCTGGTGAGTTCTGGTGGCGGTTGGAAACGAGTCCAGTTCACCTGAGGCGTTTGGTTTCCTCCCCGCAGGAACGGAGTGGAGCGTCTGAGGGAAGGAACCGGGATCCTGGCGCCGGAGGTGGAGGTCAGCTACGAGCCCAGGTCAGTCAGAACCAGAACCAGTTCACGTTCTGGTCAGGGCTTCACTTCCTCTCATTCATATTTTAAAGAAAAAACTGTTGACCGTAGATTTTTGGATCATAAAATGACCAGTACATTCTACCGTACCGACCCGGTTCCTGCTGTACCGACCCGGTTCCTGCTGTTAGCAGATCAAACCCTCAGACTGACATGAGCT
This sequence comes from Xiphophorus couchianus, assembly GCF_001444195.1. NCBI lineage: Eukaryota > Metazoa > Chordata > Actinopteri > Cyprinodontiformes > Poeciliidae > Xiphophorus > Xiphophorus couchianus. The sequence goes on from NC_040234.1 coordinate 36,558,340, forward strand.
GCAGGTTCTGACCCGTTCTGCTGGTTCTGCTGCAGAGCTCCGCTGGGCGTGGACATCACAGCCGAGGTGAGGGCCGCCGCCATCAGGCCGCCGCCCATCCGGATCAAGATCCCAGCCTGACCGGCAGAACTCCCTCTATCCAAACTGTGCAGATATGAAATGTTTATTTATTAATAAAGTATTTTAATATGAAGTTTTATGACTTATTTAAAGGAATCTGATCAGAAAGGAATAACCTGTGAAGCTTTAGGATCACCAACATTTAAAGCGTTATAATAAAACAACCTGACCAGCTGGGAGGCGCTGTTTGTAACGTTACATAATCAAAATTAACAGTAATTATTTGGGTTATTTATAACAAAAAAGCTGCTTCATTTTTCAGTGACATTTTCACTGTTATCAATTTAGAAACGTCACAACTTCAAACTAGAAATTTAGTTTGATAACTGAATAAATAGTTGTAAACAAATTTAATAAAACCAAATAAGTCAAGAGTGGCAGCAATGGATTTCCAGAGATCCTTCAGTCAAGTTTCAATGAGATTTTTTCCATTCTGGGGGAGAAAAGTAAAACAAATCAAGCAGCTCTTCACCTCCCATGTGGAGAATTCAGAGGTCAGATCGTCGCAGTGCAATGGCTGATCCTCACCCTGGAGATCCACCTACAGGATCATTTGATCAATGAAAGACTCGTCACGCCACACAGTTACTGTTGTTAGCTTGTCCGTGACAAAGTGGCACCATTCCAATCCGCTGGTTTCCAGCTGACCCTGTACCTGCATGTGAATGCCTCAAGACAGCCTGGCCATCCTGAACCTTGAGCTGAGCAACCTGAGACACATCATTCTTCATGCTGCTTTTCACCTCAACCAGTCCAAACGGGGCTGATTCTGACGGGTCACACGCCTCGCCATCCGGAGTTGCACCAAGATCTGATGTGTCAGGGCCAACAATGAATCCCACAGGGAGCAAGTTGACCCTCGACGTCTCAGCAGAGTTTGCCAGCAGCTCAGACTCCATCTGCAGACCAAGCTTCATGGCGGCAGGTTGTCTAGTGACCCCTGATCATCCGAGATGCCAGTGCTGCGGCAGCAGACTCCTCCTCTGCAAGCATCAGGGAAACAGCTAGCAGTGAGTCTTGGCTGTCGAAGATGTACCCATGCAGGACATCTGGACTGCTGTCTTGTTCTGGCCTCTATTTCATAAGACATTTCCAGTGACACTTGCAGAGACTGAAGATCCATAAGTTGACCGAATTTGGGCACAAAACACATCTTCGGAAGACTGCAGCATCAAAGGAAGAGAAGGGAAGTCTGGAGCCGTGTGGTGCAGAATGATGCTACCAGAGGACAGTCAGGTGGGCACTGATGCATAGTGGAGAAGCTGTTACATAGAGCAAAACATCAAGAGCCTGAACTCTGATGGTGCGTTCACACCAAACACGTTACGTGCATCAAAAACGCCTCCGAGCTTCAAGATCAACGCGTCTTCACTGTGAATGCAGACGCTTGACGTGAAACGCTTGACAACTAGCATTTGGTGCGTCTGGTGTCCATTGAAAGACTGGAGGCGCGTCGAGGCGCGTCGAGGCGCGTCGAGGCGCGCCAGCTCTAGCTGTTGTTTTCTGTTGGACGCTCTTGATGCGTCAAACGATTCAAGATGCGCAACGGCCTTCAACGCACCTCCACATAGACTTTGACTGTAAACCAGACGCGTTTGGTGTGAACCCCAAACCTTGACATGAGAACAGAAAACTACTGCTAACCTCAGTCTAAACTTAATCTGAACCCAGATCCTAATAATGCTTCACAGCATTAGGATCAGGCTTCAGTAACATGAATAAGTGAACAATAGAGACTATATAGACACCCTTATGTCAAAATGGAATCGATGGAGTGATTTATGACCTTTATTATTAACTGCCTTTAATTTCCAGTGATAGAAGATGTAACTAAGTCACCGTGAGAAATTGTATTTAAGAAATAAACACAGATTCACTGATTGAATTTGTGTTTGATATGCAGCATATATTTGAATTTGTTCAACAAACACCAAAAGAAACAAGAAACTATACAAAACCTGAACGGCCGTTCAGTTTGATAAATATTTAGACAGACCATCACTTGATAGAATCGATAGAAATCCAACTGCACATATCAAAACATCAACTCTAAATAAATAATACTAACTGTATTAAATATTGTAATACATAATGATGCTTCACATTGATCATTTCTAAGCTGTAGTAATGGAAACCTCAACAACTACAGCTGTATTATATTTTGTTACTGAACAAACTTAAGACAAGTGTGTTAGTTACTGATGGCAGGAAAACATGATTAGAACCAAGGAACAGAAGCTGCAGATCATTTAAAGGGATCAAAACATTTGTGGTTCTGTTGTTATTTTTAGGTTAACTTAACCAATGTGATTATTATAACATAATAATGTGATTATAAGTCAGACTAGTTGTCAGAAGAGCTAACCTGTTTAGAGCCTGTAACATATTGTTAAGAAATACATTTACTGAAATGTATGACATGAGCAAATATTACAGAAAAAAAATCTACAAGAGTTTAGTTCTTACAGATTTAGTTTTTTGAATGGATGAAGGAAATCACAAACTGGTAGTTAGTACTAACTAGTCCTGCTACCAGTTAAACTGTAGGTTTTCTTAGATGTTTGTGTTTTAGAGGTATGTTTCTCTCTTATGCAGGGGCAGGGGCTGTTTTCCTCTCACAACTGCCCCCCCCCCCCCCCCACACCCCTCTCCCCTTCACGCTGTGTATCAGGAAGACAATCTGTTTAAAACTAGAGCCATTGCAACACTAAAAAATCTACTTAAATTTCTCTATAGTATAAACTATATATTATTATTGGGGCCTGCCATGCAAAGCAATGGCAGGAACCTATTACTCTACACCCAACAAGGGTCTCTTTAATCTTTATTTTTCTTCCGTAACCGTTAATGCGGCTCATACCGCTGGGTTCACACCTACAAATGAGGTATCAAAACGTGCAGAAAATTCACGCCATTGGAGCTATTACTTCTGGTGGGATTCGGGGTTAACATGGTGACATAATTCGCAAAAAACTACGAAAAAACCCCATTATAAGTCAATGGGAAAAATCCTAAAAATACCCTATTTTTGAGGATTTTCTGTGTCGTCACGAATTCACGTAGAAATGCCATTCAAATTTCATTTTGTAGATACGTCCGTGATTTCTTCGAAAGTGAAGACGGCTCGTCGATACCAGTTACGGTTTGTCCACAATTTGCCTCTAAGCGACCCAAAGTTTTTCATTTTTCCTAAAATTAGAGTGTGCCTCAGACTGAGTGCCCCTCTGCTAGAGTGAGAAATGAAGAGAATTTTTCACCCCAAAATAATTTTGAAATCACCATCACGCCCACAAATATCGCACGATTGGTATCAAAATCGGTCCTGACATTGATACGCATGTCTGCTCCGGTAAAATGTTTTCGAAATTTATCTAGACCGTACAGTTTTCTGTCACGGTGCTTCAGAGCAAAGTCATGCGACAGGATTTTCTGAGGCTGTCTAAGGCTGTCTCCCATGTATTTGACTAAAATTTCAGATCTGGGCTTACAGTACGCCATGGTTGTTGCTTTTCTTCCTGCTTACACGTATCAGGACGCAGAATAGTGACGTTTGTCGAGTATCAATGACATTCAGGTTGGATGAATCCCACCAGGACGTTAGATCACCTTTGAATCGGATACGCATCCGATCGGTCTGTGTCTTTCTAAGCAGTCATTCCTCCTGTTGCTTCTTATCATTAATGGGTGTTTATGTGTTCAGTTTTAAATTTTTCTTATAGAGAGACTGGTCCCTCTATTGTGAATTTCTTTCAATAATCAATTGACATTACAACGACTTAATAGCCTTATAATTATAATGGATGAATAAATGTTTGTTTTTAGTTTCACCAAGGGATTGTGCCTCTTCCTGAAAACCAACAAAGGCAGCAGAAAGTTTTCTGTGCATGGAGATTCAAATTAAAGTGGGCTTCATGCATAACACTCAGGGTGGCCATGGTGACAGGACGTCAGGCTCTTCAGGAGTTGAACCCCTCTGAGATCAAAAATCACAAGAAGGCTGAAGCGAACCGCTTTGGCTGTTTTTGTTTGAGCCACGATGTGACTGTTTGGAAGTTTACGCTTTCTTTAAAACTCTTTGACACTTGATGATAGACTTGATGTACTTTGATATTTAAATATTGATGTGAAAGCAGGTGAATGCTCGTGTTCTTGTTGGAGCTCTTTAACAAATTCTATTAAATCTAGCCATGAATGCTTATATGATTGCTTTTTCTCTAATAGATTGATTACAATAGCCTGTCATCAGCAATAGTTGATTCTGACTATCTGTAGTTTAATTGTCTTATTTGCCCAGTTTTCTCTGTCTTACTTTTCAGATACAAGATTGTTTTATTTCGGAGCTTACTCATTTTCTTTTCTTTCCTTTGCCATCCTCTTATGGTGTCTCTCAGTTTCAACCTCCACACTTGACTTATTCTTGTTTTTCTAACAGACTCTTAATCGGCAATTACTACAGCAACAAAAAAGGTTATGCACAGGAGTTGACAGAATTGTGTTGTCATGGGATGTGCTAAAGGCAAAACGCAGCATCCACTGAGTTTAATGATCCTGAGTGCCTCTGTTTAAAATCTGTCTCTAAATCACGCATGTACATGACACAGTTGGTTAAAGAGCTGCGAGTGTGATTTTGCCTACATGGATGCACACAAGCAGGCCGTCGATGATGGATGACCTCAAGTTTTGGATAAACCTTATTTGCATCAGTCTGCTTTCCTAAAACGGCAACGTTTCGTAGTCAAATTACTGAGTTTATTTATACAGAGCTGGTTTACAACAAGACATATCAAAACAAACATTTCTATTTCATATAGAAACAATTTTTTCAAATCAATCTAGCTGTAAAGACAGGTTATATACATTCCAATTCAATCCCAGTTGTATTACAATTAAGTTAGTTTGTAATGCCAGCTGGCTCAAATTTAATTGGTCAAGCAACGATTAAGTATGTCATAAGAAAAAAAAAAATGATGGCATCACACTGTCAATTGTACATCATTCATTCTAAGGCACGTGCAAAGTATGTAACAGGATGTATTGCAAATGAGAAATAGCCTACATATAGATTTGACGGAAGTTGATGTTTCAGAAAACTTTTAACTTCACATTTGAATCTACCTTTAATGGGGCATCAGATAAACCAACATGAGTAAAAGATAGGAAAAAGCAGGCAGCTCTTGGCTCATATGGCTCACAAAAAACATTGTACGTTAACATTATTGCTCTCTTAGTGAATGATGCAAATTTTATTAATTTACTTATTCATGTATTTATCTACTTATTATGTAGAAGACAGGAAGCAGAGTCACGATAAAACTTAAAGCAACAACTGTGAAACACTATGGGAAAAAAAACTGTCAAACAGAAGAAGGTTTGCCTGAATATTGTTAAGGAAAATGATTATTTAAGTGCTAAAATACTTACAACATGTGTAAAGGTATATTAAGCACTCTTATTTGAAAAACAGGCTGTGTGTGACCCTTTGAGATGGCCCGATCGAGACAAGCAGGCGACTATACAGGGGCCATAAAATTAGCATCTCCATGGAAACGGCAGCTGGAATGTGGGAGGAAGAAACTTCAGGGGAGTCGGCGAGATTATATCAGGACTTCGGTGCTGGGGACTTTCCTCTGTTTGGTGTGACAGAGAACAGATCACCTTTGAGTTGAGCTGCAATGAGGGGAGTTTCCAAGTTTCTCTGGGGCCGAAACAGGTCTCTGATTGGTTGAACTACGGAACGCCTTCGTTGCATAAATTAAAATACGGAAACACCTCTTTGTATAAGATGACATGTAAAGAGAAAGAGAGTTTTTTCCATCTTTTCTCCACGTGGGCGCCTTTGTCTGTCTGTGTGTTTCGTGTTTGTCTTTGTCTGTTGTTATTTTGTGATAAAATGCATATCTCTGTATCTCTGCAGCTTTGTTAACTGATACATGTGTGGTTTTGTATGAATTAAACTCTGTGATCTGTGACGTCAACACGCCTTGTTTGGTTTCGTTTTACAGCTGGCCGCTGCTCGCCGAGAAGAACCCGGCTGTGTTAAGGAAGAGACGAGCCAAACGTTTTGTTCAAAGTTTTAATAAATGATTCTTCCTTAATAATAGTCTGCATCTGTGTGTTTTTTTTAGAAAACGTTTCAGCATAGGTAATACAACTTGGTATAAGTTGGTATGGGTATAAAACTTGCTGCTGGTCCTCTCTGAAGTCTCAGCCCTCTTTGTTTGCTGGGATCAGAAGCTTTTTTCTGCTTCCTAATTCCTCAAAAAGCATGTGGTGATACATATATATGTTTTGCCTTCTTTGATTTTTGTTTCCATTCAATTTAAATAAAATGTCTCAAGATAATTGGGGCCTGCCCATAGCAATGCATAAGGAGAGCAGTGACTGACTTGCGAAGGGACAAGGGAGCACTGGGACCACCAGGGGGCGACGAGGGAGGACTGGGAGACACGACATAAAAATGAATGACAGGAGTTTGAACCTCCCGTAGTTCAGAGAGCGGTTGTTTGGATCCTGGCAGAGCTTTTTACCGTGTGCGGTTCTGGTGGGTCGTCGGTTTATGAGCTTCTTTGATGTTTGCCGAACTAGTCCATAAATTTATGCAAAACTGTAAGCTTGAATACATTAACTTAAACTTACTACCTGTCTCTTGGTGTTTTATTCACACTCGGCTCCTCAGCCGAACCTTTCTGACTGCCTATTACCATATTTGTAGTCAGGCGCCTAGCCTTAGTTAGCAATACATGTGACTTTATCCACAACAACATAGAAGCACAATTTATGCTGTTATGGGAAGATTCTTACTTGGCCTCACTAGAAGCTCAACAATTCAGAGTTTCTCATAAATCCTTTATTGTCACTAGCTAAATATCATATTCACTGTTCCAGGTAGGGGAAGCCATGCTTTGCTGCATTTTACCATGAAGTTAAGTTTTATATCCCGACCATCAAAGACAAAAAATAGATATTAAAACAATTGAAATCTGTATTGCTTTGAATGTACAGTTGGGAACCGAAGCCCCTTAGCTTTTTCTTTTTCTTGAATATGTTTATCTGTATTTGTTTTTTCTTGAGGCAGAACAAATGTTTCTCTCTGTCGTTATACAGTGTTAATAAAGTTTTTTTTTTTAAAAAAAACATCCCCCCTTCCCCCCCACACCCAACAGACTTCTTGTGGCTATGATGTTGAACTGTGATGTCACACATCCTGTTTGTGACATCACTGGTGACTGTCTTTGTATTCCCAGATTCCACAGAGAAATTCATTTGCAGTTTAAGGTTCGAACGAGAAAGAAACGATGGCGGAGAAAGATTTCACGTTACAAAAGTTAGAGATTCTCCAGAAGAACCAGATGAAGCTGAACAGTGAAAATGAGCAGCTTCAGAAAACAGTGGAGAGTCTGAAGAGGAAACTAGAGAGACTGAACAGGACCGACGACCCAACAAATTGGCATGTAGAGAATTGCAAACTCATAAGTTCGAATGGGTATTATAAAAAACAAATGATTAAAGTTAATTTGGAATTGGAGGAAGCAAGAACAACAATTGAAAGAATGCAAAATGATTATTGCAACATGCAACAATTAACAATTAAACTAGAATGGAAGCGGGCCATGGCAAAAAATGACGCGGAAAAATCTTTAAAAGAAAAGACTGAAAAACTGCTGTGGCTTACTAGGGAGAACGAGGAATTGAATAAGCAGATCGTGACTTTAAAAATCAAGATAGACAGAATGGAATCCAGGGTGGAAAAAACCAAGATTGAGCCACAAATTGATCAAACACAGGAGGAAGAAATACCAAAACCGAATATATTCCGGAGAGTTGGGCGTATTTTTGTTGACATGTATAATTCGGGAACGCTGAGGTACTGGGTGCCACCCTGGATTTTTTAATAACTGAAAAAAATTTCAGGTAACTGGACGTAAGTATTGGGGGGTCACTGTGTTGTGAAAACTGGTATGAGGAGGTGGGATCATTCCAGACTAATGCAGACAACAGATCATGAAGGCCTGAGCAAGTGAATCTTGCATTTTGATTTTTTGATGATTATGGGACAAGATATTTTGAATTTACTTATGATGATCATACACCATATATAAAACTGTAATTGAAGTAATAATCAAACAATGTGTTAGATACAGAGGCAAGGGAAAAAGGCAAGTCCGAACATGTCTGGACTTGCCCCAGAGCTGTGTCCCAATTAAGGATCTGAAACTAAGATGGTCACGAGGAAAGTAAGGGAGGGAAGCAGGGTATATGTGGGAATGGCTGGGACTTTCCGATGAGGTAGTTGCATGCTCAAGAGGTCACGTACGCCTTATAGAGGCATGGGTTGAAAGGGTATATAAGGCCAAGGGGACCAAGAAGAGAGGTCTGGCACCCTGGAGCCATGGGGAAGTTGAGACTTTGCACCGCCAGAAGGGACAAGACCCCTTGACCCTCAGCCCTGGTTCCTGATTTGGCTGCCTTACTCTGCCTCAACCCTAGGATCTCAAAGTTGCAGCAACAGACTTGGAGAAAAGACAAAGGTGACTGAGTGATGAAGATCTGAAGTGTTCGAAGGACAACAGCCAGGTCTGCTTTGCTTCTATTTCAAAGAGGATTTTGACTAGTCTGTAACAAGCGCACGTTGTACTTAGAGGGGGCGCTACCGTTAATAGGAGTGGTTATTGAGGTTGTGCAGGTGTGAGGGCTACTCAGCTGATTGCTTCTTAACTGGAAAAGGCCATAACTCTTGGACTGTAGGTAGTTAAAGGCTAGTTGAGTCTCCTTCGACACCAGCTTAGATAGATCATCTCTACTAGACTTGCTTCAGGGTAATACTCGAAGGCTTAGAGATTTTTTGGACCCGTTGGACGGAGAGCTGGTCAGTAGTCACTCCTTGGATGTTGTGAGGTTGAGGGCGGGGCTGACTATTGCGTAACGACAGCTGGTACCATAACGCTGTGGGGTTAGCGACAGCAGAGAGGAGAACTTGGGGGGTAGCTGGTACCAGGATGTTTGAGGATAGCGCCAGCAGAGAGGGGAGCTTGGGGGGTTGCTGGTACCAGGATGTTTGGGGATAGCGCCAGCAGAGAGGAGAACTTGGGGGGTAGCTGGTACCAGGATGTTTGAGGATAGCGCCAGCAGAGAAGGGAGCTTGGGGGGTAGCTGGTACCAGGATGTTTGGGGATAGCGCCAGCAGAGAGGGGAGCTTGGGGGGTTGCTGGTACCAGGATGTTTGGGGATAGCGCCAGCAGAGAGGGGAGCTTGGGGGGTTGCTGGTACCAGGATGTTTGAGGATAGCGCCAGCAGAGAGGGGAGCTTGGGGGGTTGCCGGTACCAGGATGTTTGAGGATAGCGCCAGCAGAGAGGGGAGCTTGGGGGGTTGCTGGTACCAGGATGTTTGGGGATAGCGACAGCAGAGAGGGGAGCTTGGGGGGTTGCTGGTACCAGGATGTTTGGGGATAGCGCCAGCAGAGAGGGGAGCTTGGGGGGTTGCTGGTACCAGGATGTTTGGGGATAGCGCCAGCAGAGAGGGGAGCTTGGGGGGTTGCCGGTACCAGGATGTTTGAGGATAGCGCCAGCAGAGAGGGGAGCTTGGGGGGTTGCTGGTACCAGGATGTTTGGGGATAGCGCCAGCAGAGAGGGGAACTATCATTGTTTCCTCAAGAAATGCTTTACAAATGTCACAGTTAAGACTTTTAAGACATGCATATTAAATGTGCAGCTATTCACATGAAGTATTTAAAATAAGTTATGCTTTATGACAGGGGTGTCCAAAGTCGGTCCTGGAGGGCCGGCAGCCTGCATGTTTTAGTTCTCTCCCTGGTTTAACGCACCTGCCTCAAATGATGGCTCGTTAGAAGACCTAAAGGTTGTTGGTACCACCAGGGAGAGAACTAAAACGTGCAGGATGCCGGCCCTCCAGGATCGACTTTGGACACCACTGCTTTATGATATTTTCTTTGCAGAAAAGACAATAGAACAATAGTTAATTGAGAACTTTCTAAGCTCTTCTGGATGCAGATCAGAGCATGTTTACTTAGGGAATATTAGAGCAGTTTACCATATATTTATTTCTCTGTTTTCTTAATTAACTAAGTGGGAGGAGACATTAGAGAAGGAAAAGTGGAAAAGACAGAATTATTAAAGTAGAAGTTTAAAGTATACCGTTGTCTTTCTCATTCACCCAGATTCCTTAGATCAGGGGTCACCAACCTTTTAGAGACTGGGAGCTACTTCACGGGTCCAGAGTGTCAAGAAAATCCGAGCTCATCCCACTTCCCCATGCTGGAGATTTTAGTTTAACAGTAATAATAAATAAAGTTATCTTTAAAATGAATCACTCAAGTGACATCAAGGCCCAGCAGTAGACTTAAGTGTCAATAAAGTTAGTTTAACAGTAATAATAAATAAAATTATCTTTAAAATGAATCACTCAAGTGACATCTAGGCCCAGCAGTAGACTTAAGTGTCAATAAAATAAATCTAGTTGTGTGTGTTGTTTTTGTCTCATGCAAACTTTGCTTTAATTCTACTTTTTTCTATCTAATCATAAGAAATCATAGTCAGTCAGAGAGATTCATGAAACAGGAAAAGCAGGTTTCCTGGAAAAAGAGGAAGTTTCCAGCCTGCAGATTTATAAAAATAGCTGAGACTATTTTAAAGCATGAAAGTTTTAAAAAATTAAATCTAAACATTTTGAGTAATTTGATAAGATTCAAAGTAAAATACTTATATTAATATTGATTTACTTGTAATAATACTTACACTTATATTTGTGGGAACACTTACAAGAAAAACAAGTAACTGTAACTTTAGTAGTAAATAATTAGAATCATGTATTATTCTTGGTTTCTTTTCAGAAAAACATCTGTAATAACTCACATTAAGATCATAATAAGAATAATTAATAAGTTATGGTTATAAAATCATAAATGAATGATAGATCAGAGAAGCTGAAGAAAATAAATGTGATATAAGTTATGGTTATAAAATTATAAATGAATGCTAAATCAGAGAAGCTAAAGAAAATAAATGTGATATAAATGTGATTTTGACATTGAACTTGAAATGGTGTAAAAGGTTGTAAAACTGCAATTAAACATCACTGATATGTTGGAGGTAGATGGTAGGTGAAAGGTGACAGGAAGGGAAACAGGGGAACTAACAGGAGAGCAGAGATGATCAGCACCTTATATGGAAACAGGAGGTTGAGCAGCCCTGAGACATTAGCACAGACATCATGACATGATGTCTCTTAAGACAGTGACGGATATGAGATCATCTGTCTAAGCAGACGGATAAACCCTATATAAGGTGGGTGCAAAAGAGGAACCTTTCGTTGGATCCTCCGGGCAGCTTCGAGCCAAGATCGAGATGGACAAAGAACTCTGCAGCTGAAGAAGAGCCGGGGCCATGGAGCCGGAGACTGTCCTGCACATGGGGACCAACCCGTCTGGCCCACAATCTGTGGCTTCGAATCGCACTTCTCTCATCGGCTGGGTTCTGACCCCAAAGACAAAGATGAAGACAAAGACAAGGAAGAAGAACTGGTGCCTTTTTTCCTGCCAGCACCAGGTCCTGTGTGACCTCAGCATCCATGCGGAGAGGAGGCTCATCAGACCTGCGGAGATCCTGGCCTTCATCGATCAACATCTTCCTCCTGCTGCCACACCTTCTTCATCATCAGGCCAGGTCTGGGGTTCGAAACGCCAAACTCCGTCCGTCTCTCTCAAAGGTTCCCTTTTTTAGTTCTCAGTGTCAGCAGTAGGGAAAGATAGACTAGATGATTGATTTTACTTATTTGATTATTTCTGCTACTGAATTAAGCTGTACTGACCCTTGCAAAAATGCCTTACTAATAAAATATTTAGCATAAAGAAAATCTAAAGATGTTGTGGACATTCAGTTAATGAGTCACCTTAAAGTTCTTTGATGGTTGTAAAATAGCTGTGATGTTTGATTCTGGAGAGGAAGAGGTGGAAAATGTTTTTAGGTTGCTGGTAGCCCATATTTAAAACAACATCCTTGGGACTCGACCGAGTCACTAAAACCTACCTGGTTCAATAACAAATGCAAGTTGTAAAATAGAGAACGAGCGACCGTTAACAGGTGTGCTCTGTGAAACTAGTTGGCTGTAGGCTGCTCAGTCTGGCTAATTCACAGGGGGAAGAAGGGTGGGACACTTGGATGTAGGCCGTCAGATAACCAGGCGAATCGTTTCTCGAAACCAGCTTAAACAGAGTTTACTTCAGTTCTGGACAGGGTAAATCCCAGCAGATTTAGGAAACTCAACGGACCCGTTAGACGGAGAGCTGGTAGCACATCTCCCCTCTCAGAAGAGGAAGTACGAGAGTGAGAGAGTAGAGACAGAAAGGAGGGGGGGGGGTGTTGCGCAACAACAAGAGTAACACGAAGGGCTACTTGTCTGATACAGACATAAATTGTCTTGGCTATATATATATATATATATATATATATATATATATATATATTGTCAAGAAAATCCGAGCTCATCCCACTTCCCCATGCTGGAGATTTTAGTTTAACAGTAATAATAAATAAAGTTATCTTTAAAATGAATCACTCAAGTGACATCAAGGCCCAACAGTAGACTTAAGTGTCAATAAAATAAATCTGGTTGTGTGTGTTGTTTTGTCTCATGCAAACTTTGCTTTAATTCTACTTTTTTCTATCTAATCATAAGAAATCATAGTCAGTCAGAGAGATTCATGAAACAAGAAAAGCAGGTTTCCTGGAAAAAGAGGAAGTTTCCAGCCTGCAGATTTATAAAAATAGCTGAGACTATTCCTTAGTTTAAAGGTAAAGTTTTAAAGAATGAAATCTAAACATTATTAGTAATTGGATAAGATTCAAAGTAAAATACTTATATGAATATTGGTTTACTTGTAATAATACTTACACTTATATTTGTGGGAACACTTACAAGAAAAACAAGTAACTGTAACTTTAGTAGTAAATAATTAGAATCATGTATTATTCTTGGTTTCTTTTCAGAAAAACATCTGTAATAACTCACATTAAGATCATAATAAGAGTAACTAATAAGTAATGGTTATAAAATTATAAATGAATGCTAAATCAGAGAAGCTAAAGAAAATAAATGTGATATAAATGTGATTTTGACATTAAACTTGAAATGGTGTAAAAGGTGTAACTGCAATTAAACATCACTGATATGTTGGAGGTAGAGAGTAGGTGAAAGGTTGTGCAGGCAAGGGACACAGGAGGTTGAGCAGCCCTGAGACATTAGCACAGACATCATGACATGATGTCTCTTAAGACAGTGACGGATATGAGATCATCTGTCTAAGCAGACAGATGAACCCTATATAAGGTGGGTGCAAAAGAGGAACCGTTCGTTGGATCCTCCGGGCAGCTTCGAGCCAAGATCGAGATGGACAAAGAACTCTGCAGCTGAAGAAGAGCCGGGGCCACGGAGCCGGAGACTGTCCTGCACATGGAGACCAACCCGTCTGGCCCACAATCTGTGGCTTCGAATCGCACTTCTCTCATCGGCTGGGTTCTGACCCCAAAGACAAAGATGAAGACAAAGACAAGGAAGAAGAACTGGTGCCTTTTTTCCTGCCAGCACCAAGTCCTGTGTGACCTCAGCATCCATGCGGAGAAGAAGCTCATCGGACCTGCGGAGATCCTGGCCTTCATCGATCGGCGTCTTCCTCCTGCTGCAGCACCTTCTTCGTCATCAGGCCAGGTCTGGGGTTCGAAACGCCAAACTCCGTCCGTCTCTCTCAAAGGTTCCCTTTTTTAGTTCTCAGTGTCAGCAGTAGGGAAAGACAGACTAGATGATTGATTTTACTTATTTGATTATTTCTGCTACTGAATTAAGCTGTACTGACCCTTGCAAAAATGCCTTACTAATAAAATATTTAGCATAAAGAAAATCTAAAGATGTTGTGGACATTCAGTTAATGAGTCACCTTAAAGTTCTTTGATGGTTGTAAAATAGCTGTGATGTTTGATTCTGGAGAGGAAGAGGTGGAAAATGTTTTTAGGTTGCTGGTAGCCCATATTTAAAACCTCATCCTTGGGACTCGCCCGAGTCACTAAAACCTACCTGGTTCAATAACAAATGCAAGTTGTAAAATAGAGAACGAGCGACCGTTAACAGGTGTGCTCTGTGAAACTAGTTGGCTGTAGGCTGCTCAGTCTGGCTAATTCACAGGGGGAAGAAGGGTGGGACACCTGGATGTAGGCCGTCAGATAACCAGGCGAATCGTTTCTGGAAACCAGCTTAAACAGAGTTTACTTCAGTTCTGGACAGGGTAAATCCCAGCAGATTTAGGAAACTCAACGGACCCGTTAGACGGAGAGCTGGTAGCACATCTCCCCTCTCAGAAGAGGAAGTACGAGAGTGAGAGAGTAGAGACAGAAAGGAGGGGGGGGGGGGTGTTGCGCAACAACAATATATATATATATATATATATATATATAAATATATATATATATATATATATATATATATATATATATATATATATATATATGATTACATGCTGCCTGATCATGTTAATGTTAGGGACTACTGACAGTAGTTATCAGTAATAATTTACCATGGCAGCTATGGTTAATTGCTATTATGTGATCAGAAGTTCTTAGTTCAGAGTTTTGAGTTTGTTTCCCTTTTGGAGCTTTTCTGTGTGATTCTAAATTGCCCACAAGTGACTGAGAGTTTGGATTGTTGCAGCAGCAGCTGTACAGCTGGACGCACTGAGAGATTTTCCTTTAAATTAAAAAAAAGAAAAGTTATTGTATTTCTATTATCCAACCCTGTTTACTAATAACAAAATTATGGAGAAGAAAAAGTTCTTTTGTGCCAAAACATCTTGTATGTAGCGCGCATCAGTGTGAGTCTGTGGGGGTCAAAGGGCACCCAAAGCCTAAATCTTATTGGTCAGTTTGCTTTTTCTGTGAGCTAAAAATGATGAGTGGAGTTTGAACCTCCCGTAGTTATAAGATTTCGCCAATCCTCCTCTTTCCGTGGATCTCACTGCTTCGCTTCAATGTCTTTATTATTTAGCATCGTTTGTGTAAAAAAAAAGAAAAAAGAAATTAAAGGGTGCGCTGCTTTAGTGGTTTAGTTTTGTGCCGATGTTTGCGCGTTGGAGAGGTGGTTGTGCTCCTGCAGGTCAGGTGCAGTGATAGTTTTGTACCTTCCAATCTGTCAGACATTTTCTTTCGACATCTGCTTGTGTCAGCCCGCAGGTGACCCGTCAGCTGTTCAGTTCGCAAAATCACAAAAAAGCTAATAAACCGACAACCCGCCAGAACCGCGCACTGTAAAAAGCTCAGGCAGAACCTGAGGTTCAAATGATGAGTGGTTCAAACTCCAGTCATCATTTTTAACTCACAGAAAAAGAAAACTGACCTATAAGATTTAGGCTTCGGCGTTCCCCACCTCACCAACTTAAAACTCTGAACTAAGAACGTCTGACCACAATATAGCAATTAACCATAGCTGTCCTTACTGATAACTATTGTGCATAGTCCCTAACATTAATATGATCAGGCAGCATGTAATCATATTTACTTAAATGAATTTTTGTTGTAAAGAAAATTTATGTCTGTATCAAACAAGTAGCCCTTCGTGTTACTCTGAACCTGTGAAGTAGCTCCCAGTCTCAAAAAGGTTGGTGACCCCTGATCTAAAAATAGCCAGACTTACCATGATTTTATGTAAAAAGAAATCAACTGTTAAGTACTATTTTTTTTTAAATGGTTTCCACTAGTATTTTAACCATTTTCTTTCTTTCCAACAAGAATCCAAACAAGTGTTTGTAGTTGGAAGTTCTCTTTTCCATGACATCATCTTCATTCCAAATTTCTAAAATCTTCAACATTTCAAGGTTAGAAAATTTGTATCCCTAACCTTCTTGAAAACAAGAAGGTTAAAACAAGAATGTTTTGCATGGCAGGCACCTATTGTTCCACACCTAATAAAACTTCTCTTTATTGGGGCCTAATGTTAGCCTGCATTATCTTGTTATTTCAGGTTAAGGCACTGGCTTGCGCAGATAGTGCCTATCTATTAGCATTAGCCTTTAACCTAATGCTAATAGATAGGACTACAAATACGCCATATCTCTAGTTCTAACTAACACTGAATTAAAACAGAGGGCTGAGCTGCCATTTAGAACTACTGGCTGTTTTGCCAGTAAATAACTCATTTAACCCAAAAAACAATTCTATATGAAGCTTACTGAAACTTTCAAGATAAAAGCCTCAATATCCCTCTGAGGATAGTCACAGATTGACTTCCATGCATTTCTGAAAAATTTCTGAGCTCAGCACACACCATCTTTCTCTCATCGCTGTTATTACTGTGAGTGAGGTAGAGAATATGAATCATGGTACTATCGGAGACGACAAATAGCCCTCTCAGATGCTTCAAACGGTTTTCAAGTATGTATCACGGTTCCCGAACGGGAAGGAGTTGTTAGGACTGCTTTTTTCAGTCAAACTGGCTGACTCAAAGAAATGGAATTCTGTCAGCCCTGAGTGTGTCTCACTCACAGCTGACAGACAGGCTTCATTACCATAGCAACAGAACAAAGAACAGGACAGAGCAGTGCAGCTGATTAGGACTACAAAAACGCATCACTGTAGTTCTAACTATGGCAGAACATGCAGGTTAGAACTACAACATGGCAGAACTGTCAGTTACTACAGAGGAGGAATGAGTCGGCCTTTAGAACTACTTGTGTTTTGGGCATTTTATAGCTGATTTTACCCAACCATTGGTACACATGGGATTAGTGTGGCCATTTTAAATTAATCTTAATAAAAATGTCAAAATAAAAGCCTTGACAGTTTTTACATCAGGTAATTGCTCTTTCGGGCATTATATAACTGATTTCACCCAATCGCTGTTACTCATGGGATTAGTTTGGACATTTAAAATGAAGCTTACTGAACATTTCAAAATAAAAGCCTGAATATTCCTCTCAGATCTTTCAGAAAAACAAACTACTTCAAACTATTAGAATTCTGTCTCTCCCTGTCTGCTTCATCACGCGACAGCTGAGCTGCTCTTTAGAACTACAATGACTCAAGGTTAGGACTACAACATGGCAGAACTGTCAGTTACTACAGAGGAGGAATGAGCTGGCCTTTAGAACTACTTGTGTTTTGGGCATTTTATTATTGATTTTACCCAACCATTGTTACACATGGGATTAGTGTGGTCATTTAAAATGAAGCTTATTAAACATTTCAAAATCAAAGCATTGACAATTTTTACATCAGGTAATTGCTCTTTTGGGCATTATAGAAACGATTTAACCCAATCACTGTTACTCATGGGATTAGTTTGGACATTTAAAATGAAGTATACTTAAAATTTCAAAATAAAAGCCTTAATACTCCCCTCTGGTTAGTGCACGGCCGTAGGCGGTGCAATAATTTTAGCCTGTATTATCTTTCTCTCTTAGGTTAGTGCGCTGCCTTTCATAGCAAGGCAGTACATTAATATTAGCACAAACATTAGCACTTCACTGCCCTCCACTAGTGCACCGCCATAGGTGATGCAATAATATTACCTTGCATTATCTTTTTCTTTCAGGTCAGGTCACTGTCTTGCGCAGTAGCTAATCTTAGCATTGATGCTAATTTTTAGCATCCGAACACTGGGTCCAAACCAACAGGCACACTTTGGCAGGCCCCGGTTAAATTTCTTCAGGAATTTTCTAGTTGATTATTGTAACACTTATTGTTTTCATGTTTAATTGTGTTCTTTTAAAAATCATATAGCTGAGAAGGAGTCACAAAGATTAACAGATGTCAAAGGAATGATTATTTATTTAAGGAGGTGGAGAGAGGGAGGCATCCAGTCACCGGAAATGAAAAGTGATTCATTATTAAGGCCATAAATCTCTTTCTCTCTAACTGAAACAGTAGCAGGCCAACCTGCACACAAGAGACCAAGTTAGACAAGCACCTTAAGTAATGATGAGAAACTGCCTTCACCTTCTGTAAAGTGAAACCAGTCAGCGGCGCTCTGTACGTCCCTCCAGCCTCTGCAGGAATCATCAGCCTGGGATCTGATCTCCTCAGAGATCTACCTGCTTTTAAATGGAACTGCTGATTACCTGTGATTACCTGTCTGGCTAACGAACCAGCTGCTCTGTCACAGCTCTGTAAATGTCCACATCTTGTTAAAAGAGGATAATTTAATGTTAACTTTGGACAAAACGTTTGGCTCTTTCCTCCTTAATGTCCCGGATCCTCAGCGAGTGGCAGCGTGTGCTAAAGTGAAACAACAACAAAGCGTGTTGATGCCACAGATCACAGAGTTTAATCTCATACAAAGCAATCAACAACAAAACTGCAGAGGAACAGAGATATGCATTTTCTCATAAAAATAAAGACACACAAGGGGAAGACAGACAAACACAAAACAAAGACAAACAAAAAGCAAAGACGCGTCTTTGGAGAGAGCCGATATAAAAAAGGCAAAATGGTGGCCGCTCTCTGTATTTTTTCTCCTGACACGTAATCTTATAGTAAGGAGGTGTTTTTCTATTTAATTTATGCACTCAAGGCGTTCTCCTGTTGACCAACTGGAAACTCCCTTAAGCACTCAGAGAAACTTGGAAACTCCCCCTGATCTACAGCAAAGATCAAAAGACCATCTGGCTTCTGGCGAGACAAAGAAGCAAACCGCTGCCCTGACCCCCTGTGGCTCCCACAGTCATTCTGGGCACAGTAAAATCCTGAGATAAGACCTCACAGATACCTGTGAAATCTAAAGTCTCTCTGCCCTGCCGGGAATGCTAATTTTATGGCCTCCTGTGGCCTGGCCTCACAGTGGGGAGGCTCCATTGAGTGATCTGCATTTTGGCCCCTGTTTGTCTGAATGCCTGCTCATCTGCTCAATCCCAAATGCTCAACAGAAAACTGTTCCAAATAAGAGTGTTGAATATACCTTTTGCACATGTCGTAAGATTAACTGTATTAAGCACTAAAAATAATCATTTTTCCTTAACAATCTCTAATGAGTAAATCAAAAAGCTGATTTATTTCAATAATAGTAAAACTTGGCCCCCATATGGATTCCTTGCACTCGATGTTCTACATTTTTATTTCTATGAGTTTTGATTATGTGAAATATTATGTCCAGTAATGACAAAGACTGTTAACAGATTTACAGCAGAAAGTCTCTTAGCAGACATTTTTACCATGTCTCTATAATAAAGTATTATAAAAATTCACACAAACACTTCTTTATTACGGCAAAATCTAACAAACAAAAATATGTTTCAAAAATGCACAGAAAGGATTTGGGTGTTTTTAAAACAGATTTGCTTTTATTTGCAAAGAACTTGGACTATTATGAATTACTGAAGCTGAAACTCCATCAGGGAAACATTTCAGAGCTCTAGAAATTTAGCTTGATAACTGAATAAATGGCTGTAAACAAATTTAATAAAGTTAAATATTTCAAGCTAGTATTCAGCTTCACTTGTCAATAACCGGAAGTGGAGTACCAAAATAAAAGCTGGGTCTTGTGAAGCTCTGAACTCCTGCTGGCGCGACTGTCGCGTCTTTTGTTTCAGTGTGTAAACAGTTCAGCTGTAAACTGAGTGAGTCGTTTTGATATTAAAGTTTTACCCATGGATCTACAGCGGCAGTGTTAGCCAGCTAACCAGCAGTTCATGGACAAGATGGCGCAAGATCCAGCTTTTATTTTGCTAGTGAACTTCCGGTGATCAGCTAGCGAAATTATCATAAGCTAAATATTCTATAAACATCTTAATTTAAAGTAACAATTCCCCCATTGCGATATTCAGTTACTGATCTGATCTATCTTAACTGAGCTAAAATAGGAAAACATTTTTTTAGTGCGTAACTATTTATGGTTTTATTCATAAAACGGACACAGAAATTTATGTGAATTTTATTCCAATCAAAATCAAAACACACGTATAATTTGTTCCATGTTTTTATTTCATACATCCAGCCTCAGGAGTGTTTCAAATAAAAAGTTCTGCCTGTGGCTCGTCCGCCTGGCAGTCATGTCACCTGTGCAGCCTCGTGGTTAGTCCGGGTACTACAGCAGGCTTACATTGGTTCCTACCCTCCAGTTCTAGAACTGTTAATCTAAAGACATCGATTCTGGACGTGATCCAAACCGATAAAAATCACAGTTACTTAGAAATGTGTGCCACTAAATTAACTTTGAAAACACCAGAAGATGAATTGTGGATGTAATCTGGGAGCAGAAGTGGTTTAACTCATGAAAACAGACCAACTGATTCGGTTTCACTTCTTCCTGTTTCTTCTCTTCTAAAGAAATCACAGACACAGCTGCTAAAGCTCATCCCGTTCATATATATTATACTCCTTGGCGCTGATCTGCCCGTCTTGGTCCTTGTCGCTCTTCCAGAAGATGTCGGCCAGGATTTTCTCGTAGAACGGCTCGTCCCGTGGTTTCCCGCCCTTTTCGTATTCCAGCTTCAGGTATTCCTTCACCTGGACACAGTGGAGCACACCTTCAGGAAGCTCTAACCAACAGCAAACACGTTAACACCAAACTGCAAAACATGAACCCACCAACTTATCACAAAGTGAGAAATCATTGGAAGTGTTGAGCAACAAGTGTGGGAGGGGCAGAACCACGGCTCAATGCTGCTCCTGAAATAAACGTTTCCTCTGCTGCCTCATGAAGACGGTTTTAAGCTGAGGTCAACATGAAAGAAGCACAGCAGCAAACTTAGCAATTTGTTGTTCTATTTAGCAACTTTTCAGACCCTAGCAACTTTTTTTCTGTAAAAGTGACTAAAGACAAATATAGAAACTGTTTTGTTTTTCAAAAATGGGACGTTTTACAGAAAACGTGACTAGCAACAAATCTTTATTTTTTTTCAAAAAGCAACTAGAGGTAAATCTGGCCACGTTCATAGAAGAACAACTATAGACAAATCTAGCAACTTTTCTAAAAAATAAAAAAAAAGTGAAATCAGCCGAGTTGGAGCCAATCAGAAAAATTACCTGCAGTACCACCTTCAACCCAAAGACGGCAGCACTGAGCCAGTTTTAGGACAAATATTATAGAATTAATTTACATGAAAATGTCAATTTACACTGAAACAAAATTAGAAGCCAATTAACCAATTTAGAAAGTTTATGTAGAGAATAACTAGATTTGGGGTTTAGTTCCTCTCTAGCAGCTCGAAGCGTTTGGAGAAAGAACGGTGAGAAAATGGAGGAAGGCTCTGCGTTACCTCCCCCTTGGTGAGGCTCTTGTCCTGGTCCAGGTCCATCTGTCCGAAGGCCTCCATGCTGCGGGGGCCTCTGGACACGGACAGCACCTCCACCTCGAACACCACCGTGGCGTTGGGAGGAACCGGACCTTCGTCAGTCAGAGACACAAACCAGAACCGCTTTAACCTTAAACGTTTTAAATCGCTCTGTAAATAATCCCAGGAAGTGAGTTTCTACTGGAAGGAACATGCATCTTATTCATGAGGAGAAAAGACTTCAGCAGGAAGTTCGAACCTGGAGTGCAGGAACCAGTGCAGCGCCCCCTTCAGGTGGCACAGATACAGCGTTAGTTATCTCAGCAGCTCCAGCACATGCAAAGAAAAACCCTCTGAGCATGCTCAGCCTACAGGGGGCGCTGCTGCAAGAGAGGACAAGACAGCATGAAGACACGGAGGACGTCCCGGTCCCACAGGACGTCCACTTCCTGTTCGGCAGACCAACCTTTTCCTGTCTGACCGAACGCCAGCGCGGCCGGAACCGTCACCTTCCTCTTCTCCCCGGCGCACATGTCCATCATGCCGACGTCCAGGCCTCTGATGACCTGTCCCACGCCCAGGACGAACCACTGCGGGTGGCCCTGCTTGTCCGACCGGCTGGCACAGAAACAGTCAACATGTTACCGAGTCCAGACGGACCAGAACCAGAACCAGAACCAGACTCCAGCTTCAGTTCTTTGAGTTTTTCAGCTCAGATTTCAGGAGGTTTGCAGAATTTCCATCTGGATTAAAAACCAGCCAGGAAACAGGAAGGAGTTTAAACTGAGACGTTTCTTACCTTCCTGCATCTTATTGGTCAACTCTGGTTGTTTTTACATTTTTTAATCCCCGTTTGATTTTGGCGCCGTTTGTAAAGTTAGTCAAAAATTAACAGCAATAATTTGGTTTATTTAGTCTGAGATAAAAAAAAAGAAAATAAGGTACATTTTTTAATTTATAAATGTCAGTTTTAAAATTAAATCTTTAGTTAGCAAAACAAATATTTAGTAAGAACCACTCCCTAAATAGTATTTAGTTTATTTTGAAGCTAAATATTTGGTTTGCAAGCCAGGCTACTAGATTCAAATACATATTTTAGTTTGGAGCAAAAAATCTACTTAGCAAACTAAATATTTAGTCCAGAGATTATTATTTAGCCTGAAAGCAAAAATATTTAGCTTCAAACTAAATATTGAGTTTGAAGTTAAATATTTAGTTAGCAAACAAAATTATTAGATTCAAACCAAATATTTAGTTAGTAAGCTAAATATTTATCTTCAATATTTAAGACAAAAACATGTTTAGTTAGGAGCTATTTAGTTGGTTAGCTAAATATTGCTAAACAAATATTTAGTTTGAAACTTTTATAAATGAATGACTGAAAAATTCATCCTCAGTTTTCATTTTCCACCCAAATTATTGCTGTTAAATTATGACTGTAACTTTACAAACCCATATTATTCAGCCCGCTGTTACCAGTGAGTCTCCGAACCAGAACCAGAACCTCTTTAGAGTAAACTGGACCTGTCTCCTGTAGAACCGACCTGCAGTAGAACTGGGAACCATCTTTCTCCAGGAAGCCATCGTAGTGAGCGTTGATCAGGTCTCCCTTCTTGCTCTTCCTGTTGCACTCTTCGGGCCTGAACAGAACCTGGATCTGGACCTGGTCCTCCGGTTCGGCTGCTCCAGCTGCTCCGGCCCGGACGGAACCGAGCTGCCAGCCCAGAAACACGAACACAGCGCAGCTCACCAGCCTCCACATCATCCCGCTTTGCATTCGTGGCAACTTCTGAATCTGACGCTGACGCCTGGATGACGTCACAATGACGCTATGATGCTCGTGGGCTTTTCAGTCCTGCGTTTAGTCTGTCAGGAGCTCCGATATTCTCTCACCTTTCAACATTGTTTTATTACAAACTGAGGCTGTAATTTCTAGGTTTATGTCTTGAGATAAAAATCTGACAGAAATTTAGATGAAAAGTTTTATTTTTTGCACATTTAACACCATCATACAACTACAGGGGGCGCTTCAGTTGATTTTTGTATCCACCCATTCAAATTCAAACTCAGAAATGCTTTATTTAAATGAAATGTTGTTGTAACTCATATTAATTCAAATTCTTCAAAGAGTTATTGTAGATAATACCAATCCAAAAAATGTGGCAAATAAATTTAAAAACGTTTTAGTATTAGCATAGATGTGCCATTAATATCATAAAATTATTGTTAGTATTATTCTCAATTCAGTATTAATGTTGAATTTTTCTATTTATTACAACAGAATAGAAATCTTTATTATCCCGCAAAGGGGAAATTCAGGTGTTAGAGCAGCATCAGGTTGACAGACAAAATGTTCCTAAAGTGTTAAAAACGTTATATAACACATCTATATTCAACTTATTACTACAGGTGTGTTTAGAAACATCACTGTGGAATCCACTGTGGACTCTGACATTTGTGTTTCTTGATGCAAAACAGCCATTATCCGTAAACATAAAATTATGAAATAATTACTTATTTATGTACTGATTTCAAATAAAACGGGAATTAGATACTTCAAATAAATCAAATAATGTATTCATACTTATTTTAATGGGTTTTTTTAATATACAAAAATTATTAATGTGGAATTTAATTGGTGTAAAAATCACATGCATTTATTTAAATTTCTAATTATTTTAGAATCTTGTGTTGCAGCATATTGTAAATTATTTCATCTGCCATCGGAGCAGACATTAAATTTTATAAACAACTGTAACACGGGGAATGTGTTACATTTATTTCTGTAATATGAAATTAGTTCAAATTATAATTAATGAATGTCATATTTAAAGATTTTGTAAATTGTTGACACTTTTATATAAAAAATTATATTTTTTAAAGTATTTATCTAACATATTTGTAGTTGTTTTATTTAATTGATAAGAATTAAATATTTATTTGACAAATCATATACTGTAAACTGTGTAGTTTTAATATCTGCCAAAAGAGGGCAGCAGTGCGCCAGTGTAACACGTGTTTCATAAGAAAAAGAATGAAGCGGAATTGTTTCCACCAATCAGAGCAGAGGAGGGCGGGGCCAGACGGCGGTATTTATGTGTGGAGCTCGGTGTTGCGTGACTCATCGCCGCCCAGATTCTCTTCATTCCGAGAAGCAGCTCCTCCAGACCGACTCGTTAGGACCCACGTTTCTCCCCCACAGCCGGACAGGATTGAGATGTTACATTTTAGGTTCTCCACAGTCCTGAAGGAGTGTTTTCAAGCCACCGTGAAGCGTCCCTTCCCCTGCCGCACCCAGGAGAGCTGGTACCCGGCGCCCCGGCACCACCGCTGCCTCGGTTCTGTTCCCAGTGATGCTGCTGCCGCCGCTGCTGCCGCGCCGCGCCGCACCGCGCCCTGCGCCGCACCGCGCCGCTCCTACTGCGTGAAAACAGAAGGCGCATCCACCGTGGAGCTGGACGAACACCTGAAGAAGGACGGGGCCGAAGGAGACAAGTACGTTTGCTGGGTTTTCTCTCTCCCGGAGGAGGGTTATGTTAGTGGGGAAGGGAGTTATGCGGGGGTCACGGTGAGTCATGACGCACATGAGCGGATGCGGCGTCCTTTCACCGCCTGAATAAAAATGTCATAACTAACCCGTAAAGCTGCCTCCTCCCAGTTAGAATATGAACATATGGTGGCGTCCGATAACATGAAACCATCAGAACCAGTGTAGGCGGTGGTAACGCGGACTGGAGGCAGTGTAACGGCCTGTCCCGGGTAGCAGCGGCGGCCACCGCACCTGTTCATTTCTGTCTGGAGCTTCATTTAAAACCGCAACACGTTAAATTAACACCATTATCTCTCCATCTGGCCAATCAGAGCGCTTATTACCCCCCAGCGTGTTCCTGCTCTGAAGTCAGCCTGCGATTTGGAGCTGGGATAAAGGGCTATTACACAACATTTTAGGAGTTTAAAATCTAAAATACATATTATTTGTTATATTTGACATCCAAATGCACCGATCCACTGTTTTCACTTCTAATACCGATATCTGAGGTTTAGCACTAGCCGATACAGCAAAAACGGCTGAACTGACTTAAAACGTTTCCTTTTGTAAACACAGACATAAATGTGCTGAATTAAAAAATAAATTTGATAACTCACACCAATAGCTTCACAATCTGGGTCAAACTCTTAAAACAACACAACTTTAATTAGATCAGCCAATCAGGAGGGTAACAGTCGGCCTGGCATGAGTTTTACTGGACAATTTAAGTAATATAATGTTAATGTCAAAATAATGCAAGGACACATTTTCAAAATCAATCACTTTAAATTCTAATGAACATTTAACACTGGAATTTAAATATCCAAAAAAATAAAAAGAACAACAGAAACAACAAATAAAATGAATTATGAAATATCTGCAAACAAGCTGAGAGCAAAGGTCCAGACCGAAACCTTTATCATCCAGTTTTTAGTAGAAAGAGAAAAACAAGTTATGCAATTGGAAATTATTCAGTTTGTTTTTATTTATCATGATTTATTAATTTATTGATTATTGTGACAGGTCTAGATAGCAGCCAATGGAAGATAAATAATAAAGAAACTCTCAAAAACCTTTTAAGGGCGTGCCGTGGTGGCGTAGCGGTTAGCGCGACCCGTATTTGGAGGCCTTGAGTCCTCGACGCGGCTGTCGCGAGTTCGACTCCCGGATCCGACGATATTTGCCGCATGTCTTCCCCCCTCTCCTTCCCCGTTTCCTGTCAGCCTACTGTCATATAAGGGGCACTAGAGCCACAAAAGACCCTGGAGGGGTAAAAAAACAACAACAAAAAACCTTTTAAATGGTTCAGAAAGTGCTTAAGATCTGGAACACTGATCTAGAATTACTTTCAATATTGGGACCAATACAGATATTGATGATGGTTTTACCTGAATTCCTAGAAATACAAGTGAATCTTGGATCAGCAGCTCCACCAGTTAATTCTTGTATACAATTATGAACCTTTACATTAGGAAGTACATTTTCTTTAAAGTCATATTTGATATAAATAGCATTTTAATAACAACTGAAGGAAACAGTTTGTTTG
This sequence comes from Xiphophorus couchianus, assembly GCF_001444195.1. Taxonomy (NCBI): domain Eukaryota; kingdom Metazoa; phylum Chordata; class Actinopteri; order Cyprinodontiformes; family Poeciliidae; genus Xiphophorus; species Xiphophorus couchianus. The sequence goes on from NC_040234.1 coordinate 36,584,798, forward strand.
TTAAGCTGTAAGTAAACTTTATTTCTATAGCGCTTTTCACAGACCAGGGTCACAAAGTGCTGCACAAAGTGTAAAAAATAAAATAAATTAAAAGCAACATACAAAACAATAAAACACAGTATTAAGCTAAAAAGCCAGTTTAAAAAAGTGGGTCTTAAGTTGTTTCCTAAAAGTGTCTATACAATCCAGAGATCGAATGGTACAAGGTAGCTCATTCCAGAGGCGAGGCGCCACAGCTTTAAAAGATCTGTCTCCTCGAGTCTTAAAAAGGGTCCGAGGAACCATCAGCAAGTTCAGACTGGACGACCTGAGGCTCCTAGTCGAAACATAAGGCTGGATGAGGTTCTTAATATAGTCTGGCGCCTGTCCATGAAGAGCTCTAAAAGTCAGTACCAGGATTTTGTAGTGCATCCTGTAAGATACAGGCAGCCAGTGCAAACTTTTGAGGATGGGTGTAATATGTTCCCTCCTGTGAGTGCGAGTCAGCAGGCGTGCAGCAGAGTTTTGTACAACCTGCAGACCCGCAAACTCCCTCTTGTTAAGACATGTAAACAGACTGTTACAATAATCCAATCTCGATGAGACAAAAGCATGAACAATCATCTCAAGCTCACCATAAGTCACCATCTTACGAAGTTTAGAAATGTTCCGAATTTGGAAAAAGCAGTTCCTAACAAGCTGATTTATGTGCCGCTCCATAGACATCGCTCCATCCATGAAAACACCCAGGTTGCGCAGGTTGCTTTTAGCTGTGCAGCTCAAGTTTCCGAGGTGCTGCTTAATTCCAGGCACAGCACCGCCAGGAGCAACAATCAAGGTCTCGGTCTTGTTGGAGTTCAATAACAGGCTGTTTTCAGTGAGCCATTTTGTCACTTCGGCCAAACAACTAGTGAGAGTGCAAAGTTTATGTGGCTCACTTGGCTTGAAAGAGCAGTACAGTTGCAGATCATCGGCGTACAGATGATAGGACACATCACTGAACTTCTGGATGACCCTGCTCAGAGGAAGTAGGTACAGCAGGAACAGAACAGGTCCCAAGACCGATCCCTGCGGCACACCCCACAAAAGCTCTGCAGAATCAGACACTGCATTTCCCACTGATACACTAAAAGTTCTGCCAACCAGGTAAGAGGTGAACCATTTCAAAACGCAACCCGACATTCCAACCAAATGTTGTAAAATGGGGAACACGTGATGCTGCCCCTTTAAGACCAAATTTCCAGCTGTTGTAAAATAATCTAGTCCAGGTTTGAAGAGTTGGTGTATCTGAGCTGATGGACAAGTATACACAGTCATTACCATATGATTTTATTTAATCAGCAACATAGAATCATGACGTAGATCATCACACACTTTGCTATTAACAGCAGTGTGACATCCTGACTTGGCGGTTTAGTAGGTTAATGAGTTTAACACGGCCGTGTTGTAGTTGACTGCAGCTTTAAATAGTCTCTGCTTTAAACTTGAAACCAGGACAATGCATGTATATCTATCTAGTTATGATTGAAAACAATTTAATACTTATTTTCGCCATAACTTGTCGCGTATGCTGAACCAACGGCTCCTCTGACAGTCGGACTGCTGCAGGCGCAGGCAGGCGGGCGGGCGCAGGCGGGCGGGCGCAGGCGGGCGGGCAGGCAGGCAGGCAGGCAGGCGTCCTGATGCATGCAGGCTGTTGATGATCTGATGGCTGCGCCTCCCTTCCTCTGCTGGTTTCCAGGCGACCGCCGGGTTCCTGGGCTCGGTCCGATCTGTTTCTGGATGAGCTGGTTACCGTGGCAATGCGTGGAGTGTTTACTCTGCTGGAGTGGAGAGAGCTAGCAGAACAGCTTTGCATTCTGGGAAATGTGCAAAGCGTGGCAAACTGCTGCTGCATGGTGGAAAACACGAGAGGATTCTGATAAAACGGGAAAGTTTCCTCATATCAGCTGGTCGATTAACAGAAACTAATAAAACCAAATCAGTAAATACACAATGGACCATTGATTACTTTAGTAATCGATTATTCTAATGATTAATCGATTAATACGTTTTTTTAAAGTTATTTATTCTGCAGAATTTTCATCTAACCACTGAAGCATTTCTTATATAATATTAAAAATGCAAATAAATAATCTGATTCTTTTATTAAATGATCAAATCAACATTTTGTTTTCTAAAAGTCAATAACGGATCAAAGAATCAATCTGCAGCTTCTGACACCAACATGAGAAACTAAAACTGAACATCAATACAGAGATGATTATTGATTAACTGATTAATAACTGTTAAAGTGCAGAATGTCCTGATTTGGCAGCAGTGTGGCGATATTTATGTCAGATAAAATCGGTTTCTCATGTCCGTATCGGTTGATTCCTGATCTCCAATCAATTTATCGGCGCATTCTTCTTCTCTGTTTCAGATTCGTCGTTTTCACAGAGTAGAAAATGTAGTTCTAGATCCGCTCCGATGGTTTGATCCCCTATAAACAAACCGATCGGCCTCTTTGTGTTGGAAACAAAGAGGCCAAAACAAAGCATGGCTGCTCCACCTTCCTGCTCTGACTCTTCAAAATAAGAGCACAATGCAAACAGGTTCCCTCAATAAGCTCAAATTTACAAAACATTTTTTATTATTGTGTTTTTAAGATCATTCAGAGCTAAAATTGGAAGTGGATGATAAATATAATTAATTACACGTCTGCAGTTTTTTTTTTGGGCTCTAGTGTCTCTTTTTTCAAAGTAGGCTGACAGGAAAGGAAGGGGGGAAGATATGCAGTAAACGTCGTCGGGTCCGGGAGTCGAACCCGCGACAGCCGCGTCGAGGCCATGTTGCCTCTGAATGTGGGTCGCGCTGACCCCTCCGCCACCACGGCACGCCCCACGTCTGCAGTTTTTACTCGTATTCAGGTTGGATGGACAACATCTGAGAAAATCAGGTTGCTTTGACTAGGCCGTTTGACACTTGACTGATCTCATTCAGACCATTTTATTATGGTTTTATGCAGGACTGAAGCGATTAATCTGATTAGTTGAAATACTAGTAAACTAAATAATAAATCTAATTTATATAAGAAAAATAATAGTAAATAAAAAACGAAATGCTATTTAATAATCAAAGTTTTACTTTAGAAAAGGAAACGTGGTTAAATGAAAAATTCAATTAATCATCAGAATCATTGAGTTTCAGCTCTGGTTTGAAATTTGCTCCATAATCAATAACTTTAGAGTATTAATGTGTGCAGATGAGAGCTGGATGAACGCATGAATGGATCAGCAGCCATGTTGACTTTATTAATCCGCCTGCAGCAGCGAGGAATCTCTGGAACGCAGAACCAAACGCTGCAGACAAAAAGTTACCAAATACCATCTGAACGGGCTGCGAGGAACCGTGAAGGTCGTTCAGAGGAACCGTGAAGGTCGTCCAGGGGAACCGTGAAGGTCGTCCAGGGGAACCGTGAAGGTCGTCCAGGGGAACCGTGAAGGTCGTTCAGGGGAACCGTGAAGGTCGTTGGTGTGTTTTGTATTTTCAGCCTGCGAGTCGTTTGTGATGTCATAAATCTTTCAGTGTCTCTGTCCTCACTGAGCGCGCTCAGACAGGACCTCAGATGGACCGGTTCTGTTTTAACCCGACCCAAACGTCCTCTGACTCCTCCCACAAGCCGGCGGCCGGTCAGTCCGTGGTCGGTTACTGCAGCGACGAGTCGGTCAGTCCAGAGGTCAAAAGGTCAAACCTGCTGGTTGAGTCCAGGAAACCAGCAGGTTTGACCAGAACTGGAAGGAAGATGGAGGACGGAGCATCCATCCATCCATCCATCCATCCATCTGTTCATCCAGCCATCCATCCATCTGTTCATCCATCCATCCATCCATCCATCTGTTCATCCATCCATCCATCCATCTGTTCATCTTAACTTTAATAGAAATTAACAAATTCGACGGTCCGATAACGGCCCATTATCGGACCGTCGGTACGGCGTCCTGCATCCAACATGCCAACGGCTCCAACATAACATCTGAGGCTTTATGACTTCTGACATAATGTGACATTTTGGGGCCTTTTATTGTCCAGGCCAAGGATTGTCCAGCTGTTGCTCATTTTGTCTGACCAGCCAGTGGACATGTCCCACAATGCACCGAGTAAAACAACAACTCACTGAGTAACGCTCACTGACAGGAAGTTGGATTAAATATTATACACAGATCAAGAGAAATATTACTTTGGTACAATAAAATGTCAGCAATGCTCATTTACAGTCGTTAACTCCACATGGCAACAATATTTGGCATGTTTATATTTTTGTTCAGTGTAGTTTGTGATTATTTAAACCTCTAATATGGGTTTTTATTTTCATTTTCTCTGAAGAAAAAACTACAAGTATAGAGTGACCAGCCTGGGCATACTAGCTCTTAGCCTGTCTGGTGCTAGCATTAGGATAACAACTAGCATTAACTAGGCTAACACTAGCATTAAGTAGGCTAACGCTAGCACTAGACAGGCTAACAGCTAGCATGCCCAGGCTGGTCACCTGCCACTCCTACTTTATTCTTTAAAGAAAATGAAAATAAAAAAACACATTAGAGGTTTAAATAATCACCAACTAGGTTTCAAATAGTGTAGTGTTTTATTCCACACTTTTAATTTAGTTTACTTAATGCTAGCATTGGGCTATCTAGTGCTAGTATTAGCATTAGGTTATCCAAGGCTAACGTTTGCCTTTCTAGTGCTAACATTAGCCTATCCAAGGATAATACTAGCCTACCTTTGCTATTGGCCAGCTGAGGAAGAAGACTATCCATCATGCTAGTTGTTAACCTATCCAAAGCTAATGTTAGCTAGTACTCTCCCTGTTATTAGCCTGTGCGTGTTGCTCAGTTAGCGGTGCTAGCCAGTCATTAAACAGATGAGTTTTCCTCTGTTTTGTTGCTGTCAGAAGGAGGAATCCAGGAATCCTGCCCAGTTTGGAGGATCTGCTCTTCTACACAGTCGCTGAAGGTCAAGAGAAGATTCCAGCTCACAAGTTCCTCACAGTGAGTTCCTGAATCAGAACTTCCTTCCTGTAGTTCCTGTTAGCAGAGCCTTGTAACCGACCTCTGACCCTGTGAGCCAGGCGCTGAAGGCCACCGGGCTTCGGAGCGGAGACCCCCGCCTGAAGGAGTGCATGGAGATACTGAAGGAGACGCTGAAGAAGACTCCGGACGGCGTGACGCTGGACCGCCACCTGTTCAAGAAGTAAGGCCCGCCGGACTCACCGGAACCGCTGGTTGTTCCACTCAGACCCGGTTCCCGTGGAAACAGCAGAAATGACACCTTTCTGGCTGTGCCTCTCCACTCTGCATCAGTTTTTACTCTCACCCAGTTTGTCAGACTTCAGAGTGGCTGAGCTGGTTGGCAAACTGCAGCTGCATGGCGCCGCCGCGCTGTCTCAGCATGCTGTCTGGTTCTGTTCATCAGGTGTGTCCAGAGCAACATTGTCCTGCTCACTCAGGCCTTCCGCAAGAAGTTCGTCATCCCCGACTTCCAGTCCTTCACCTCCCATATTGACCAGCTTTATGAGAAAGCCAAAAACCTCTCTGGAGGGCAGGTGTGTCCCTACGGCCGTCAGGTTTTGGGGTGTTTTTGCTTTTTCATGTTTATCGTTTATTTTCTGCATTCGGATTCATAATCGTCGGCCTGGTTTGGGTTTGCTGCTCTCTGCTGGGATTGAAACGGGAGAAATTTGCCCTTCAGACGTGTCAGAAGCATCAGAGAGCTGATACTTTCACACAGCGCTGCAGGATGTTCTGCTGCTGCAGCCTGAGAACAAAACCTGCTGACTAAAACATGGAAAATTCACACGTTGCACTCAGATGGAGCCGCAATGGCAGCGCCGCCTGAGGAAAAACTAAGTACACCCCTGATGCTGCCACAAGACATCAGCAGAGTTCACACCTCCATCAGCAGGTCCCACTGACCCTAGAGGAGAAGCTGGGGAAGGGTCAAAGGTCATCGCAAGACCATCTGAACTCCCCAGAGAGGAAAATAATTCCCAAGATAAAAATTAATAATTATTTGTTTAAGATTAATTCATTCAAAAATAAAAATTAATTAGAAAGTTAAAAATATAATAAAGTAAAAATGTTAAAAATTTATTTTTAAAATCACAAAGATAATACAATTAATAAAAATAATGCAAGAAAGTAAAATATCAAAAATAATAAAAGTAAAACCACTAAAAAAATTACAACAAAATTAAAGTTTAAATTATTATTATTATTTAAGTTAAAAACATTCAGCTTCCTAAAATAATGACCTTTAAGGCAAAGAAGAAAACTTTTGACAAAAAATGACAGGCTTTTATTTTAGGAAGGTGATAAAAAATAAAGAATCTAAATTAAGTAAATGATCAAATATAAAAAAAATAAATTTAAAACAAGAACTGGACTGAGGTTAGCAGCTGCGCTGGATGAAAACCTTCTGGAACAATGTCCTCTGGACAGAGGAGACCAGACGCGTTGGACCAAGATGGAGAAAACCAGACACAGCATATCAGCACTGTGGTGGAGGAATGATGGCCTAGTCAAAGTCCAGACTCGTCCTGATTGAAAAGCTGTGGTGGAACCTTCAGGAAACGTTGGGAACAGGAGAGTCATGTGGCTCATGGGGTGTACCTAGTCAGCGGCTGGTTTTGGTCGTCTCTGGGCGGATTTGTCCGTTTCTCCTCTGCAGAAGCAGATTGGACGGGTTGTTGTTGTCGGAGGCGCTCCTCTGAACCCTGAACCTCAGCGCTGAAAGGCGATGCCTTCCTTTCTCACTCTGGCCTCGCCTCTTTTTCCAGGTAGCAGATTACATTCCTCAGCTTGCCAAGTTCAGCCCGGACCTGTGGGCCGTCTCGCTCTGCACCGTCGATGGACAGAGGTGAGACTTCCAGCAACAACTCAATGTTTTCCACTGAAACGCCACATTTTACCTGACAGAGGATCAACAGGGCTTTATGTCTTTAGATACACATCAGTATGATCCGGCAACAACAAAATCATAAAATAAAAGGACACCACGTTGTTTTTTTTATTGATAACGAGAAGTATTTAATGAGGTGTTGTACCCAGTTACACCACACGGTGGCGGTGCTACATCTTGCTCTGCTTTGAAGAAATCTTCGAGTTTCCGTTTTAGTTGTAGGTTAATGACGATCACTAACCTCATGGATATGATTTCCATCAAGTGTTTATCATATATTTTTTGTTATTGTACCAACTAGCCTAATGTAGACTGTGAGCTAAATAACAGTTCCTAGTTTGTTAGCATTTCGGCGCTAGCATGCTAGTTGCCGCGCTAGCTTAGCAGCAGTAATTGTACCGGAACGATACTTGGTATAGAAGCATAAAATAAAGTATTTCTGTCAGAAATGAACACAGTATGTGAGCAAAAATATGTTCATTATGTTAGAAATTAAGTATTTTATGCAAAATAACACTTTTAAGTGGCCTTTGTTGCTAAGCTTAGTTTACTGTCGAAGAACAAATGTTTGTATGTTAGTTGTTCCTGGCCCAGTTCTCCCATTTGCAGCTTTACTGTCCTCAGGACATCATGTCCTCACCTGGAGACATCAGACTTCACGTCTAAAGGCGTTTATTTCTCTGAAATTGGGAAACTTGTACAGGAAGGTAATTCGCAGCAGTACTGATCAATGATTAATGGCGGTGTGTACCTGAAGATGCTTTCTGATTGGCTCAGCGTGTGTCTGTGGATAAACGACTCCATAAAGATAAAACTGTTTTGTTATGAAGTTGTGACCTGTTTTATTGGCCTATTTAAAGGATCCTGGTTATTTAACCTACTGCTGCATGTTGACCTTTAATGAGTGGTTTTGTTTTTGCACAGGCACACGGTGGGCGACACTAAGGTCCCTTTCTGCCTGCAGTCCTGTGTGAAGCCTCTGAAGTACGCCGTGGCGGTTCATGACCACAGCACCGAGTATGTTCACAGCTTCATCGGGAAGGAGCCCAGCGGCCTGCGCTTCAACAAACTCTTCCTGAACGAAGACGGTGAGACTTTACCGGGCCAGAACCGGATCTGCTTCCTGCTGCTGCGTAGAGACAGGAATGTCGCCGGTTTAACTGGCACTAAACACTTCCTGTGTTGATTGGTTGTGGGAAGCAAAGAGCTGCGAATAGAATCAGTTTGACAGAAAGTAGAGCTTGGATTTCCAGATCCCGCAGCTCTGCTTGGTTTCCCAGGTGTTTTAACATCTGGTTAAGAGTAAAAATATAAAAATAAAGTGACATTGCAGATAAAATATAATGGAAAAAATGAACATGTAGTAATACATATAAGAATGAGAATAATTAAATTGTAAAAATTAAAAGCATAGTATAACTAAGAAAAATATTAGTGATACAAATCAAAATAATAAAATGATGGTGCAAATAAAATATGTAATGCGAATAATGAACATTTTAAATAACTAATAAATTAGGACATAATTAAAAATAAATACATAATGAAGTGTATTAATTTAACCTGGCTCGTTTGGCTTTTAAAACCTGTAGAAAAGTTTTGATTTTGGAGTTTCTGTTTTAAATGAATCCCTTCATTCCTTTACTTTATTTGTGCCGTGTTGAGTCTGTTTGTTCTGCGCTTGTTGCTGATTTTCCTGTGAGCTCCTGTTGTGACGGCGACTAACTGAACTCCTGTTGTTTTGGCAGATAAGCCCCACAACCCCATGGTGAACGCTGGAGCCATCGTTTGCACGTCGCTCATTCAGGTAAAAGCAGAATCGATCTGTGAAGGGTGGGATCTCTGAGCTGCTACTCCAGATTAAAAATGATGATGATGAATAGCAGAAATGTTTGTTGCTGACTGTTCAGGTTTAAAATCTCCTGATTTAACCACTTTAGATGATTTCTGCTGCTTTTCTCCTGCTGAGTTTGGTTATTTCTGACTCGCAGCATTTCTCAGCCTTCCTGGATATAAATAAAACCAACGACACTCGGATGCTCCTCTGGGCTTTTAGAGGCCTCAGCTACTGTTGGCATCTGAAAATAACCAAAGTCTCTGCAGCAGACTGTTGGTGTCCCCGAAGGAGACACAAATCTGGAATAAATGCTGCATTAAAAAGACAGACATGTAGCTGCTAAATAAAACCAAACAGGACTTTAAATTCCTGAAATAATCTTGAAGCTACTCATAGAAGCTGGAGGCGTTTAAGCAGCTCCTCCTGTGCTTGTCGGGTCGGAAAGGTTCCAGTGATTTATGAGGCGCCAGGTTTTTCTGCTGCGCTCCACACCTGGCTGCAGGAAACGGGGACCTGGTTTCACTGAGAAGGTCAAATCCCGACTCAGAGGCTGCATTTCAGAACCACCTAATCAGACACAAATGGATTCTTCTGGGCATCTAGATGGTTCTTAGGTCAAACTCACTGCAGCATCAACGATTGAATCGTGAAAACAAAATGAGCCCAGTTCTCTTATTAACATGGTAATGCTAATAGCAGCATCGCTGTAAAGCAGCAGACTGCAGGCTAGCTAACCAGACTCTTTGTATTGAATTCTGCACAGGAATTCCTGTATAAACTTATATTTAATTAATAATAATATACCTGCAATAATCAATAGTTCAGTTTATTTAAGCAGCAGATGGACTGATTGTTTCTCTTTTGTTTTAAATCAAATAAATTAGATCATATCTTACGGCTTTAATGCTGCTGCCTTTGGTGTTTAGGCTTCTGAACTGTGGTGGGCACCGTTAACTGAGAAGCTAGTTGTGCTAACCTTAAAGAGCTAGTCATAAAAACGAGTTCCACTAACGCTGCAGCGCTACACCAACACAGTATTTAACAGGAGCTAATGCTAAAGCATTATAATACAACATATAGCAAATGCTAATGCTAAGGCGCTAACTTCTGTAACCCTGAGCACCAATTTAATTTTGACATTATAACTGTAATGGCCTTAAATATTGTATTTTTCTGTATTTTATTTTTTTTTCTTGCTTTAAGTGAAATTATTAGTGAATAAAAACAGAGGAGAGGAAATGGCAGCTGAAATGATCTTCATCCTCTTCAAAATAAGAGCATGATTAATGATAAACTAAAGTCAAACTTGATTCAACTGGATGGTTATAAAACAGCCAAGTAAATTTATTTTGAAAAATGAATGTAGCGGAAGCTAGACTAAAATGCTAAAGCGCTAAGCTAAAAATTAGCTCTGCTATTAGCATGTTAGCAGATGGGTGCCCAGCACTGCTTCTGAAGCATAAGCACTGCAGCTGAATTGACCCCTGAACTTGTGCAGCCCCTGAACCGGGCCCTCCCCCACCTGTTTCTAGAAGTATTTCTGAATCTGCGGCAAAGTAAAACCAGCCAGTAATGTTTGATTAAAATGTTTGTTTGCTTTTGTTTCTAAGTTTTGAAGTGAAGCTGATGTTTAGCCTGTAGCTGGTTGGATTTCCGCCGGTGGGTGACGGCGGGGCCGCCGCCCGCCTCGGCCCCTCACTGTGTTTCTGCTGCTTCAAGGCTACATGTTGTTGTTGTTTGTGTGTATGTTGCATATTTTCCAGACGTAGGAACTGTGGGAAATAATGACTGCTGCTGCAGGTCAAATGACGTTGGTAATTTTTTCTTCCTTTTCCATATCTATCCTCTGACCCCCCCCCCCCACTCTCCCTCCTTTCTCTCTGTCCTCTCCTCCAATCAGCCGTTAGAGCCATGTAGTGACTGTTAACACCTCCATCTGTGACAGCGTGCAGACAGCCCGATCAGACTGATCAGATCAGTCCACTGAGTGCAGCTCGCTGAGTTTTAACCCTTCACATGTGCATGTGTGCAGATTGTTGTTGCTGTGTTTTCCTGAGGCAGTGAGGGCCATTCCTCCCTCTTTCCATCCTCCTCCCCATCTGTTTGGGCTGATAACCTCTTCAGCGCATCCACACCTGCATTATCGTAACAAATAATGCAGAAACCCAGCTGTCACCTGCACACCATGCACGCACACACACGCCTACACACACACACACACCTACCACACACACACACTGCCAATCTGGTTGTTCTAGATTAGCTAATCTACTAAAATCTCCTCCAGCTGCAGGCAGACTTTTCTCTCCTTAAATTCAGAAACAATCATAATTATAACGTCACTTTATAGAGGCAAAACTGCAGGGTTTAGGTTTTTATTTGTGATAAAATAATTTCTAATTCTGTAGCTTTAACCTGTCAGCAGTTAGTGTCCTCTGCTGCCCCCTGCTGGAGGACCTCCTCTCACTGTCTTCTTCTGTTCTGTCTGCAGCAAACTGCCAGCAACGCAGAGAAATTTGACTATGTGAGTAATCGGATCCTAAATGTTCCCCGCATCCGGTCAGCAGCCTATCAGCAGCTCCGTTTCTCTTCCAGGTCATGTCCTTTCTGAAAAAGATGGCAGGAAACGAGTATGTCGGGTTCAGCAACGCCACGTGAGTCTCTGCGTTTAATCAACACACAATAATATTTATCATCAGCAGGGATGAAAATCTGAAATATTGAAAATTATAAGGAAGCCAAAACCAGATTGCTAATCCCAGATTATCTGAGTGAAAGTCCTGGATGGTTTTCTAAAATATCACTGCAGAGGGAGAAATCACACATCAGAGTTCAGCATTTCATTTACAGGAATAAATTTGTCCTTTTATCAACATTTACGGCCGTGTTTCTGAAAATTCAACACAGCGTCTCAGAATGGAGATGAAGTCAGTTTTTAACATGGGACCGATATCCATGTTGATGAAAATCATGTTTTATTTTTTCTGCCCCGCTGAGAAGCTCAGCTTTGGCTCCAACTAACGAAGATTTTAGTCGTCAATTATTCTGATTAATTGGATAAAAAAATTGGCACATTAACTATATATTTTTTATTTTTTTTAGCACATTGCCTATTTTTGAATCTAAATACCAAGACTAATCAATTATTAAATTAGTTGATGATCATTGTGAACTGATTGATCTGATTGTTTCAGCAGTGCTGATCGATTCTCCTCCAGAGTTTCTTGCTGCTTTTTCATTCATTTTTATTCCAGAACCCGAATAATTCCAGGTTTAATGAATTTATGTCAATTTGAACTTTGACCTGTGAATCACTGAGGTGTAAAAATACGAACGGCGTCGTTTCTGAAATTTATTTCATGTTGTGAAGGACGAAGCATCGTCAGGATTCAGATACATTTCAGTTGTTTAGAGATATAATATTTTCTTTTGACGTTAAAACAACTTGATTTACTTTTTTCTGTTTTTCGTTTTTAATGTTTCTGTCGTTTTACTATCAAATCATTCATTTGAGGAAAGAAAACCTGCAGTTTTCTTTGCAGTTTTCCTGTTTTTAATTTTTTTATTTGTTTTTTACAAGAATATCTGCTCATTTAATTCTGTTTTTGAAAGTTTTTCTGTTCAATTTTTAAATCCTCTTTTATTTTGAATTCTTCCTGGTTTCCAACATTCGGCCGTTCTGTCATGTGATTGAACTGGTTTATGGAAAGATGGCTGCTGCCTGCATGCTTTCTGCTGCATGCTGGGAGTGTTTTCTGGTAAACACCTGAGGCTCCTGTTACATCATCATCATGTGATGATGATGATGATGAGCTCCTCGCCGCCTCTTGGCAGCGCTAACCGACGCCTCCCTGCTTCCTGTAACTCTCTCCCCTCTGACAGATTCCAGTCGGAGCGCGAGTCTGGAGACAGAAACTTCGCCATCGGATATTACCTGAAGGAGAAGAAGGTCGGCCATCTGCTAATATCAGGAAGTTTCATTAAACTGTGGAAACACTGAAAAACTGCACAATATGTTACAATTTATCCTTGTGGCGACGCAGTTTTAATCTACGCTTGGTGAACGTGGTGGATTGTCTGATCGGCATAGAGGAACGTTTTTCTCCTCACAAGTAATTAGTGTAAATCAAACTAATAGCTGGATACTTTCTAATTTAATATTTAAAAACGATGTATCAGATATAATTGTCCAAATTCTTCTATTTTAAAGATTAAAATGAAGAACTAAATTTTATATTCACAAAATAACAAATTCAACACCTTTCCAAAATAAGTATTTGCAAAATTTGGAACTGATTTCTGATCAAAACAAGTTTGTTCTTCATTTATTAAAGTTTCTCGCAGCGAGTCGAGGATCCAGAGATTAGACTCAAGATTAGCAATAGTTCATAACACGCAGTAAATTACTCCTGGAAGTTTTTTTTTTTTTTTTCAAATTGTCATTCAAGTAAATGTAGGGTTAATTTTTACACCAACATTTTGTAACAGATTTCACATCTAATATCAACATCAGAACATTTGCTAATTATTTTTTTTTACCCCACCAAGGGTCTTTTGTGGCTCTAGTGTCCCTTATATGACAGTGGGCTGACAGGAGAGGGGGGAAGACATGCGGCAAATATCACCGGGTCCGGGAATCGAACCCACGACGGCCAAGTCGGGGACTCAAGGCCTCCAAACGTGGGTCGCGCTAACCACTACGCCACCACGGCACGCCCATTTGCTAAAAGACTCAGAGATCCGTCGTCTTCCTGCTTTCAAACAAACATCACAAAGTTTCACGAAGGGTTTTAAAAGCTTTGTCCAGTTTAGGAACATAATATTTCACTGAATCGTCTCCTTTTTTTATAAATAAAAACTGAACCAAACATGAAGCTGTTTATGATGAATATTTCATCTGTATTATTAGTTTTTCTGGTGGTAAACTGTCTAATATTTGTCTGCAGTGTTTCCCTGAAGGAACCGACATGACGTCTGTCCTGGACCTTTACTTCCAGGTGAGTTTTTATTTACAAGTATAAAATATGAATGGCTGAATATTACCCTCTGTTATTTCTCTCCTCCTTGAAGGTCAGACCAGTTTCTTCAGCTCATTTTTGTCCTCCATTTTGTTTGCTGACTGTTCTTCCAGCTGTGCGCCATCGAGGTGACCTGTGAGAGCGCCAGCGTCATGGCCGCCACGCTAGCCAACGGCGGCATCTGTCCCATCACGGGTGAGCGCGTGCTGAGCCCCGAGGCGGTGAGGAACACGCTGAGCCTGATGCACTCCTGCGGGATGTACGACTTCTCAGGACAGTTCGCCTTCCATGTGAGGCCCGGTCCGACCCGATTCGCTCCAGGTGGTTTCGCTCCTCTAACCGCTCTGCTGCCCCTCCCTCCGCAGGTCGGACTGCCGTCCAAGTCCGGGGTGGCCGGAGGAATCCTTCTGGTCGTTCCCAATGTGATGGGAATCATGTGCTGGTCGCCGCCGCTGGACAAACTGGGAAACTCGGTCCGAGGAATTCAGTTCTGCACGGTACGGACAGAACCCGCCTGCTGGTTGTATTAATGCAGGACGTTTGATCAGGTTAGAGTAACTGGACCTGATGAGAAAGCTTAGCCCCGCCCCCAACACCGTCTGAAACAGTCCACCAAAAGTGGGCGGGGCCAAGAGGAGTGGGGGGCGTGGCCAAGCCTCGGGCGGAGCAGAGGGGGTGTGGTCAGGACGACAGAACCACTGATGCTAACTTACACAGTCTATTGCTACGTTTAGCAGCTTTTCAGACGTTGCTGGAAACCATTTCAGAAATATCAACAAACGTAGCATCTTTTATTTCTCAGTGCAAAAAATCAAACTTTTTGTTTTTTAACAACGGATCTAGCTGCTCTTTTTTTTTTTTTTTTTTTTTTCCAAGAAACCAACTAGTGATAAGTTTAGTAACATTTCCAAAATGGAAACATATCTAGCAACATTGTTTTCATGTTTGTGACCCAGTCTGGACCAAACTTCAGCTTCTAGACTCTCATCAGACTCTGCAGGGGAAGTTGGTGATATTAAATGGTTTTGCTTCTATATTTTGGTTTAGTTTAACAAGCCGGATTTCCTACGTTGAACAAATTATTTGGATTAATAGTCTGAAGAATCTTGTATTTTTCAACCTCAAACCCTTAAAAATCCTCCGTATTGAATGGAAACTTTCCAGAGGTCAATGGACTGCAGCTGTTTAAACAGTGATGGCGTCCCGGTTAATGGTTAGCATGGAAGCTAAGCTAACGACTTCCTGTCATTTCAGGATCTTGTTGAACTTTTCAACTTCCACAACTACGACAACCTGAGGCACTTCGCCAAGAAGCACGACCCCCGCAGAGAGGGAGGCGACCAGAGGGTAAGGACCGCCGCGTCGGCTAGCGGTTGTCACGGCAACCCTCAGTGTCTGTTTCTGTGATCCGTCCCAAAGCAAACAAGCCACTGTGGTCAGAGGTTTCCATCCATTCATCATGAAGGGACCAGCAAAGGGTCATAACTATACATACAGGTTCAAATGTTTTCACACACCCTCAGATTTACTGGACGGCGTTTCCTCTAACCCAGAGGAACGGCTTCACCTTTACAAGCAGCCAAAGATGGAGGAAACTAGATTTAACGTCAGATTATTGTCAAAAGTTATATCCAGGTTCCTCATAGAGGATTTAAATAAGCCTTCAAAGGTCAGAGGTCATAGAGAGTCAGGACTAGAAAACACAGTGACCTCAGATTCATGAAGAGGCTTTACATCCTGCAGGCGGTAAGACCGTCGGGTAGATCCGCTGGTCGTCTCCATAGCGATGGGCCTCGGTGCCATGTTCTTTAAAGAGCATATAAATGAAACAATGCCGGGCCAGGGATGGACCCCTGAGGATCCCCACATGACGACAGGCTTTCTGCCAGGCCAACGTAAATTATGGGATGGCGTTTGTACAGTTAATCAAAAAATTTATTTGGATTATTTAGGCTTTCATGAGAGAAAATGGGGGTTCGTTTTTAAATTTCCACCATGTTCATTAATTTTCAATGTCAGTTTCAAACTAAATATTTAGTTTGGAACAAACTATTTAGTTAGTTTGTTAAATATTTAGGGAGAGATGAGGCCCTTAAACCAGAGGGGGGGTGTGTGTGTGAGCCTTTATGCGTAGCTCCTGGCTGGCGATGTGTTCATGGTGACCTCTGACCTCGGCTGTTTGTGTTGAAAGGGCGACGCAGCGTGGCGCCGCTGCCCTTTTGGCCACCGGAGCCGCGTGGCTCTCTAATCCAAGCTGTTGACGATGAACTCCTCCAGCTGTTTTGTTGTTGCTGATCAAGCGATCGGTAATGAGACTAATTGATTATCCGTGTCGATTGAACAGCAGCACATCTTCGGACCGATGGATTACGAGAGCCTGCAGCAGGAGCTGGCTCTGAAAGCGCCGCTCTGGAAAAAAGTGTCTCCCACAGAGACGGACCAGGACAGCTCCACCACTGTAGTCTATAGGATGGACAAAGTCGCCGAGTGACCCCTGACCTCCACCGCCTGCTCCACCCCATATTTATATTTATAAAGCATGTAGACCACTATTTATTGCTTGTGAAGCGGTTGCTATGGGGACGAGCCGGGAAGCTCTTATTACTATTTCATTTGGTTCATATTTTCTCTGAATCTCTGAGATCCAACAATCAGCTTCATCTCACTCCAGATTCTGCAGAACCGGACGGGTTTTCTGGGTTTCTCTGTCAACAGGAGGCTCCGCCTCCAAGGGGCGGGGCAAAGAAGCAAGCAGCCAATGAGCACAGAGAACTCGTTTATGTTCAGATATACAGAAATATTTTAGTGTTAGATGATATTTGCACAACAATGTAAGTGTTATATGGTGATGCGGTCTGCATGGAGGCTCAGTTATTGTTGGAAAGGCTTTTAATTTCTGGACACTGACAGTTTGTACAAAGATTTAGAAAAATAAGCTCTGATCTTGTTTAGAAAAGTTTGAAAATTGTTGGATTTTACAGAAAAGTCCAATTTTAAAGCTATGAAATTTACCTAGTTGTGATATTTAAGTAAATTATCCATAAAACTTTGACGTATTAATGACCAGCTGCTGTTAATTCTTTCCTCCTGCAGTAGATCCTGAACCTCCAGTCGATTTCTCTGCTTTTATTTTAATCAATTTAAAGTCAAATGTAAATTATCTCCGTTTTAATCATGAACATTTTATCGTGTGATTTTGATGCGTTGGACCGACACCGTGACTGACCATGATTTTAGTGAGCAAAAGTATTTTCCAAGAGCTTAATTTTATCTCTTTAAGCCAACTGAGCAGCAGTGCACAGCCTCTTTTCACTGCTGGAAGAGTTTAGTTTTATTTTGAGTCATTACTTTCAGAAACCAACGCAGCACAGAAATGAAAACATTTTTGTTGCTTGCACTGGATTTTATTTAGTGACATCAGAGTAAATTGGGCTGAATGCAGATAGATGCCCGCCACACTTTCCAGAAAGAAAAAAACAATAATAATCATGCAGTGTTTGTTTCTAAGGTGCAGTTTATCAAAAATGTTCTGTTGTCATCAACCCTCAGTCAGTCGGTGCCGAGACTCTGGTCTCTCCGGGTTTTCCTTTTTGCTCCTGGTTTTCCTTTTTGCTCTAGGTTTTCCTTCCCGCTCCGAGTTTTCCTTCCCGCTCCGGGTTTTCCTTTTTGCTCCGGGTTTTCCTTTTTGCTCCGGGTTTTCCTTTTTGCTCCGGGTTTTCCTTTTTGCTCCAGGTTTTCCTTTTTGCTCCAGGTTAGCTCTGAGTTTTTCTTGGCTGCTTTCCGAATCCCACAGGTTTACAGAAAATCTGCAGAAGTTTTGCTGCTTTATCAATAATAACTGGCAGAAACGAGGTTTTAAAGTTTCATAGGAAACTCTGCGATAAAGTCCCGGTCCGGTCTGATCCGGTTCGGATTTGTTTGATTTCCTTCCAGTCTTTCAGAGTTTTTCCAGGCCACGGTCGTCTTCATGCAGGTTGCTTTGGCGTCGTACATCATTCACACAAAAGTCTCATTTAAATAGCAGCATGAACCACAACGCAGAAAAAAAATCGGATTTTATTAAAAAATCATAATTGAGAATCAAAACCTGTTTGAACATGAAGATCCTCAGAAAGATGGAAGGAAAGTCTGACTAAACCTGGTCTGGATGAAGAGTTTTGCACAATGCTGTACTCCTCTTTATGTCCCATGATCCTCCACTAGGGTCAGAGGTCAACTAAATGATCAGAAAGGAAAACAAGCTGAAATCTGTTCATTGTATCACTTTTCTGTAAATTATCAGTGGATCTGATTCTTCTTCATGGCTGTTGGTGAGACGAAGGCAGCAGCGTTTTATTCCAGGTTCTGGTGCTGGTCTCTGTCTCGGTTCTGGTGCTGGTCTCTGTCTCGGTTCTGCAGTCTGTTTTCAGTATTACTGATCCGTTCTGCTGGATGCTCAGAGCAGCAGCTGTATTCTTTTGTTGTGTTGGATGGAAACTTTGGCCGGTTGCTGTCGCCCCCTGCAGGAACCTAAAGGCGTTGCGGGTGAAAGCGTTAATGGTGGCTGCACCAGTTGGTGCTGGAGCCGTTCAACTGGTTTTAGGATGGAGTTGAGTTCAGACAGAGACGCTGCTGGAGCAAAAAATCTGATTTATGAAAGCGTTTTTTACTTTGTCACATTTCTTCTCTTTCTTTTTGTTTTTGTTTTTTATTTCTCTGTAGATAAAGATTCAAAAGCCTCGACTGCTTTAAGGCCCCTGAGAGACGATTTGAAGCTAAATCAGGTTACAGCTTGATTTCACTGTAAATAGGCAAAACGTTTTTAAAAAACTGAAGCACAAAGTTAAATTGCAGAGTTGTAACTCGCAGTATCATCGGCGTAGAAGTGAATTTTAAGTCTCTTTAGGAAGGAAGAAACTGGTCTGAGGTGGATCCCTGAGGGAAAAATCATTTGTTGACTCAGTTTTTTAAAAATTTTTTAGAGGAATTAATTTTTCTACTCTGCAGGATGCGCTCCATTAAAATCCTTGGGGTCATAAAAAGTTAAATCTGTAACACTTTAACCCGGTTTGTTTTTCTGAAAAGGACTTTTCCCTCCAGTCTGATTCATGAATCGTCTCACCGTGTGAGCTTAACGCCGGCGGAGCTTTTGAATCTGTTACTGATTGTTCTCATGAAAATCATCCGTTTTTGTTTTCTGCTCGTGTCATTTTGTTGTTTTTTTATTCTCATCTTGCATGCTGAGTTTTGTACAGACTGTTAAATGTTTTTATTTTCTCCATTCTTATGTCGATTCTCATGCTGAACCTTTTATTTCTTTATGAAATGGTCACTACAGATGCAACTTGGATGAGTAAAGATCATTTCTGCTTCTGTCTGACTTGGAACTGTGAGGTTTCTGGACTCAAACCAAAGATTTCATGTTTAATTGTGAAAATAATTGTGTTTCAGGTTTTAAATGTAGGAATGAAACCTTATATTTCCAAGTCTTTATGTGTATGAAGTCTCCATGATCTGTCCTGTCAGCTGATTGGAGCAGACATGACATCTACATTGTTCATTTGATTTTTCTTGTTTTGCCATTTTTGTCTCATGTATTAAATAAAATAAAGCTCTTATCTATCAGCTTCCTGTTTTGTTCCACAACTCTAACTTAACCCACCCGGGATAAAGAGAGTTTAGTTCCTACTGGGTGTTTGAAGCTGTGTTGGTCATCATCATGGGGGCGGAGCTTCAGGGATTACATCAGTAAGAGGTACCACAGGGTTTGCTATTGGGCCCATTTCTTTTCAGTTTATTTTTTATTAACCGTCGGGGACCGTCAGAGTAGAGCTGTTGGATGACTTGATTACTTTATTTACATTTAAAACTTAGTTTTTCTTAGAAGTCAAATACTGACAATGATCCAAATAATTTCATTCTAGACAGAAAACGGAAATAATCTGAGAATTCAAACATAGAAAATGTGGATTTCTTATTTCACTTTAGATTGATTAAAACTAGCTTTGGGGATCCTGACTCCATGGTGATGACCGGTTACGCCCAGGTCCCCCTTGAAAATGAGATCTAGATTTCAACGGAGATTACCTGGTTAAATAAAGGAATATATATGACAACTGGGTTTTATAACGAGAGGCTAAACTCCACTAAAACCAGTAGAAACTTCATAAACCAGTTTAGGTTTCTCCTGGGAATCCAGAACGTCATCATGACCATTTTAAATGTCTACCGGTCAGATTTTACAGCCTGTTAGATGTTCAGTAGTTTTACGCACTTTAGTTTTTCTTAATATCACGAACAGTGATTTTTCTATCTTCATACAGTATTTATGTTCATCCTGCAGATTAATTTCTATTGTTTAACTTCAACGCTTCAAAGAAGGTTAAATTTAGAGGTGAACAAAACTGATCTTATTGGTTTTCATACGGATTGTTACATTTACAAACAGTTTACTGTATTAATTTTGAGGCGGATCATCTCGGATCATCCCGTCTCCGCCATGTTGCAGCGGTTTGTCCACCACCCGGAAGCCATCAGTTTGTGGAGCTGATGTCTGTGATTGTGTCCTCAGGTGAAGTCTGTCATCAACCTGCTGTTCGCTGCCTACACAGGAGACGTTTCCGCCCTGAGGAGGTGAGCATTTCTCCCGCTGAATCCAATATCAAGGTTTTACTCACTTCATCAACCAAGAAGCTCTGCACTGTCGCAGCTTTGCGTTTTATCGCCCCCTAGTGGCGACACAATGCGCATGTCTACTGTTGTTTTTGATGGCTGTAACCGGAGGCCACTTTATGACTGTATGTATGATCCATTGACAGTAATAATTTCCTTCATTTAACCCGTCTAACGGGACTGAATGAAGGGGCTAAAGTTTTATTTCCATGTTATTTATTCATTTGTAAAATTTAAATAACTATTTAATCTGCAAGCTAAATATTTAGCTGTGGAAAATTAACTTAAATATTTAGCTATCAAGCTAACTCTAGTTCGGAGCCATTGCTATGTAAATGTTGGGAGCTATTAGCTCTGAGCTTTTCCTCTAACTAAATGTTTAGCAAGCTAAATGTTTAGTTTGGAGCCATTGACTCTCCCAGCTACTAACACCAAGGAGCTATTTAACTAGCTAAATATTAGTTCGCATTAGGTCAAAGAAGTTAGCAAGCTAAATATTTAGGTAGTCCAGAGATAAATATTTAGATAATATGCAAATTCACTTGCCAACAAGCAGTAGTGGACTACCAAAATAAAAGGTGGGTTTTGGGGACCGTGTCATGTTTTCTATTCGTCTGTTCCTGTCCAACATTTACATTTATTTAGAACAAGGATGAGCCGTTTTAAATGCAATGCTGATTTTTATCAATGAATCGATGGTAACAGTGATGCCTCAACAGCAGCAGTTTCTCAAGACCCAGCTTTTATTTTGATAGTCCACTTCCGTTTATCGGCACGTGCGTTAGCATAATAGCTATTTATCTCTGAGCTAGCTAAGTATTTGAAGATAAGTTGCAGGTCTAGTCAGAAGTTCACATAAACCTTTCAGAGGAATGAAGATTATATTCAAGTTTTTAAGATTTATTTCAGATTATATTTTTTCCGGAAGTTAAATGTCCAATAACCAGTTTTGTTTGGATCTGGGATCTTTTTCCTGCTGGTCTGAACAGATAACCTCCAATCCAAACTGGTTCTGATTGGATCAATCCGGCCGACACGATTCAGTTCAGAACCCGGACTTGTGATGGGTTCTGGTTCTGGTCTGACGGGTCCAGAACCCCGGCTGAAGACGGGTGTGTGTGTTTCAGGTTCGCCCTGTCCTCCATGGACATGGAGCAGAGGGACTACGACTCCAGGACGGCACTCCATGTCGCCGCAGCTGAAGGTAAACCGGAACCAGAACCTTTAAAAAATCTAAAATATCATGTCTGAAGGAACATTCACGAGCCAGAACCGCACAGTATTCTGGGAGATGTAGGCAGAGGAAAGGCTTTAGCCGCGCAACCTCTCACGGCTAGCTAAGCTAAGATGGATGGCATCAGCTCACCTGGTCTTTGGTTACCTAGCAACTCGGTCATTCTTTGGTTGCCTAGTAACAACCTGCTGAGTTGCAGTTTCAGGTTTCATCATGCCTCAAAATTGCTTAAAAATAAAAAAAACGACATGGGTTTAATCTCCATGGTTACAGGAATGGTCATCCCTCTAGTTTGGCAGGATTTTTACATATTTGAAACAAAAACTAAATAAATTGATCAGCTGATAAATCTGTCAGCCATATTGTCGTTCAGTTACCCAGCAGAACCAGTTAGCGTCTCTGTCTGCTTTCAGGACACCTGGAGGTGGTCCGCTTCCTGCTGGATGCCTGCAAGGTCAACCCGGTCCCTAAAGACAGGTGAGACCCGTCCCGCAGGTCCATTATCCGGTCCGGCCTGGTTCTGAGTCCAGCCTGTCCTCCTGCCAGGTGGGGCAACACCCCGCTGGACGAAGCCGTGCAGTTCGGCCATCACGACGTTGTCGCTGCCCTGCAGCAGTACCAGGAGAACTACAACCCGGCTGACGGTTCTGACAAGACGAGCAACGAGAAGAACCTGGACAGCCTCCTGTAGAACCACCGGTCGTCCGGAGAAAACCCGCTTTAGTGGCTTTGCTTTGTGTTTCCTGATGTAATGTGTGTGAGCTTCATGCAGCGTCTGTAATCCAGTGTTTACAGTATATTTACACATATTTAAATAAATATGAATATATCCAGTCAGGGATGGAACCAGAAACCTACGACAGTATCAGGAACAGATGGAAAACAAAAAGATGAGAACATTTCAGCCAAAAAACTTTAAGATTCATCTCAGAAAATTTCTAGGAAAAAGAAGACGGGCATTTCTGAGTTTGAAAAGTCAAAACAATGTTGGAAAAGAATCTCAGAAATTTTAATCTCAAATTTTCTACAACAGGAAGATTTCTGACCTTGAAAAGTCTGAAAATTGCTAAAAAAAAATAAAATCTGGAATTTTTTAGATTAATCAGAAATTTTCAAAAAAAATAAAAATATTGTTTGATAAAATCTCAGAAATGTTGACACTCAGAGTTGCAGAAAAACAAAGAAATTTCTGAACTTGAGAAGTCTAAATGTTTCAGTTCAAAACTCAGAAAATTTCCAAGACAAACAATTTCAGAAATGTTTGTTTTTTCTAGAAAATTGTTTGATTTTTCTAACTTTTTTTTCTAAAAGTTTCTGAGATAAATCTAAATTTTTTTTGGTGGGCATTTACTCCTTTTGTCAACCTAATACGGCCCTATTGTGTTGTCATAGAAACCAGTTTTCTGCTTATGTGAGTTTGTGTGAAATCTTGCTGTAACTTGTTCCAGGTATCTGTTCTCTGATTGGCTGATGGCCGCAGACGTCGTGCAGCTCCTCTGACGTCAGATGATTGTATCCTGAATGTATTTTATGACGACAGCGTCGTCGATGCACAGAGACTTTATGAGACTCATGTTTGTGTAATTTATTCAATTTACAATAAAGTTTTTTCTTTTTGGTTGCATTCTGACTCCAGACCAAAGGTGGCGCTAGTTTCTTTTTTGTTTAGAGTCATTTTGAATGACAGGTCAGAAAAAATCTAGTCATAATCTCTTTCAGTGGGTTGTCATAGGCACATTAGGTAAGAACAAAATCTGGAATTTTCTGCCAAAAAAGTTAAAATTTTGTAGAAAAAACAAATAAATTTTAGGCAAACGTTGAAAATTAACAAGAAAAAACATGTTTTTAAATTAATCTCAGACATTTTCTAGATAAAAACTTGGAATTTCAGAAGTCAAAAATGTTCAACTTTTGAAACTCAAAAAATTTCCAAAAGCAAAATTTTTTTTGTACTTTTTAATTCAAAAATCTTCAGATTTTTTTTTCCCCCAGAAAAAATTCTTGGGTTAAGCTCCAAACGTTTTCGTTTTTTGGCTGAAATTTATCTTTAAGCTGTCATAGCTTTTATGCATCAGTTTGTAAAAGAATATTTTAACTGTAATTATTTTCCATTCAGCTTCATTAATGTTCAAATTCAAGAACACAATTGACCATTTTTGCAATTAAACATTTTTGTTACCAATACTTGTAGTCAGTTTCCATTCCTTAGCTGCCTAGTGTTGCTAAAAAGCTTCAAAGCGAATAAAATGCAAGGTTTTCACAATCACCATGTGTTGATCACCTTCACTGTCGGAGTTTACTATAATCTCATTGTACAGTGACAATACATAAATTCTGTTCTGTTATGTTTATATATTTACAGCTTTATTAAAGCATTTTTAATAAAATGCAGTGAGGTAAAAACTGGAAAGTGTATTTATATTTCAGCCTGAAACCCTGGAGGAAAGATTTCCCCTTTAAGACAAACTTGCATTTTTTATTTTTACTATGTACATAATAAACCAGGTGATGTTCATGAACCTTTTCTGATCACTGATTGATGAACTGATTGATGAACTGATTGGTGTCGTTTTGGAGGAAGAAACCAAGATCATTGTAACTTTCCAGAGGAGACAACTGGAGGACGTGCGACGGGTCAGGCTGGTAGAAGAAATCCTTGAAAATGTCGTCCTGCAGAGCAACAAAAACTGTTCATTTTAAATCAGCTGCCATAAAGAAGTCATGAGACAGGAAGCAGCTTTCAACCTACCATGGTGTGCGCGGGGTCCATGTCCATGTCTGTGGACAGAGACGGAGACGGCGGCGGAGACGGCGGCGGCGTGGGGTCACTGAGGGGGAACAACATGTTTACTTCCTGTTTACTTCCTGAAGAACAACTGGCAAAGAGTCTCAGTTCAGCAGAAACTTACATGGAGACCAAAACGATCTTCTTGGAGACGTAGCCCTGTTTGTCCATGCTGGGAGGAGATGGATCTGCAGGGGGCCAAACAGAAACAGCGCCACCAACTGGGTGAAACTTTAACGGCTCTGATTCTAAAACTGATTTTAGATTTGAAACAAATTTCCCCACAATGAAAACAATTAAACTGGCTTTTAGACATTTTTGTAAATATTGGTAAATACATTTTCATTTTGTCATAATAGGATATCTTGTGTCCAAAGTTTCAGAATTGGTCAAACTGAAGGTCTGTGTGAATAGTTTCTGCCAAGGTGTCATTTTTAAAGTCACTTAATTTATGCATAACAGTAACAATCTGGGCTATTTAGAAAAGAAAGAAAAAGTTATAAAAGTTACATTTTCATCATGTTATTCATAAATGTTCCAGTTTGAAACTAAGAATTTAGCTTGATAGCTAAGGCTCAGAGCTAACTAATTAGCAAGCTACCTGGCTAACTAAATATTATCTCTGAGTTCAATATTTAACTTACTAACTAAATATTTCGTTAGCCAGCTAATTATGCAGGAAACACTTAGCTTGAAACTGACATGAATAACTGAAAAATTAACCTCCATTTTTACTCTTCAGGCCAAATTATGGCTGTTAATTTTTTATCCACACAGGACGTCAGAACCGTCTCCAGACGTAAACACGGCCTGGTGGCGCCGCTCGGTACCTGCTACTCTGTAGCGTGCGAAGGCGGCGTCTTTGGGGGTGTCGGGGTAGAGGTAGACCAGCGGGTTGTGGCTCCGCCCCGACGTGGTCAGGGTGTAGCTGTAGATGGCGTTGGGCAGAGACAGAACCGACAGCTCCTTCTTGGTGTACGGCTCCACGGCGTGGATGCGTTTCTCTGCAGAGCGGGTCAGATCAGAACTCTGTGTCTGTTCGGGTTCTGTTGATCCCGTTTGGGTCTGTGTGACACTGACCTCCGGCGGACTGCTCCACCCAGCTGAAGGTGATGGCGCCGTCCAGGATGCTCTCACTGAATCGGATCAGAAACGTCCCGACCGGTTTCTCCCGCAGCAGGGAGCGCGTTCTCTCCTTGCTAACAAATCCCATGATGCATCTGGAGAGCAGAAACACATCCAGACATGTTGAAGGAGGAGAGAAGCAGGAGGGCCGCTAACCCGACCCGACCCGACCCGACTTACCCGTCCCTCCACAGCTCCCACACAAACTTCTTGATCAGGTCCAGAATCCCATCGATCCAGATCCAGACGCTCTCATCCTGGGAAACAGGAAGTCAGAGACGTCCAGCAATAAAATCAATAAAAACATGAAACTTTATTTATTTACAGTTTCAGAAAGTTTTTTTTAAGGGTCTCATTCATTACAGCTTGAATCTGGATCAACATCCTGAGTTCATAAACCAACTTCGTGCCATGTTGGCCCCTAAAGGCCCCTGGCCCACACTTTGGACCCCCTGGACTAGAACAGGTTCTGAACCTCACCTTGGAAAACTTGTTCCAGTCAATCGGACCATCAGGATCATCTGGATAAAATCAGAAACAAGCAGCAACAATTTAATCAGTTCAACATTTAAATCAATCAGTTAGCTTAGCATGGAGGCTAAGCTAATCTAATCCATTGCATGTATGGAAGCAGAAACATGGAGGAAGTGGGAGGTTCTGGTTCTGTTGGACCCACCCATGATCTTGGCCTGCAGCATGGACAGTTGGTCCTGGTCCAGTGGCCGCTGCCCGACCGACAGGAACTGCCAGCTGAGGAGCGGCGCCAGCTGCTCCCAGGTCAGGCCCGGCGGGTCCAGAAACAGCGACAGGTTCTGGCCACACAAAGCAGAACTTCAGCCCGGTCCGGTCCGGCAGAGGCCGGCCCTGGTCCTGGTTCTGTACTCACCTCCGAGTCGGCGCCGGACGCCATATTGGACCACATGATGGAGGCCCATGCGCTGGGAACCTGGTTGGAGCTGGAGACGACCACCAGCGGCAGGGAGCTGGCCTGGTGGACAAACAGAACCGGACCGGGCCGTCAGCCGGTCCAGAACCGGATCACTGGTTTAACTGGTTTTACTGGTCACCTGGATGTGGAAGGTCTCCCCGTTGTGCTGCAGCTGCGTGACGAAGCGGATGATGTGAAGCTCCTCTGTGACGGTCAGCTGGTTCTGATTGGCCCAAAACGTTCAAGTATTTAAATAATCACTTCCAGTCTTCAGCTTCCTGGATAACAAACGGTTAAATAATTCAAAACGTTTCACCTCACAGGAACCTTTAACTCTGGCCTTTTTTTCTTTGAGTGACTGAAAACAAAAACAAATATGAAAATGATTCATTAATGATAATCAATACTTTGTGATCAATAGTTTGATCAGGTTTTCCCACCATGTGCTCGAACGCCGCCGTCAGCGCGCCGCTGGACAGATCGACGTCCAGAACCTTGGAGTCGTCACGCGAGAAATCGAACTGACGAAAACTAGAACAAATAAAATAAAAAGACTTTATTGTTATTGAAATATTTCACTTAAATATATAAAACAACAACAAAATATTTTTACTAAAATATTATTTATAAATATTTAATATAAATAGCAAAACAGGATTTATACATTGTTTATTTTTTCAATGTAATTATTAAAATCATTTTAAAACAAAATATTCATCTTGTCTTCTTACCTGCTGATCGTCTTCATTTCCTCAACGTCTCTGATTTTAACGAGAAAAATGAGATTTTATGGAAAAACAGAAACAGTAAAATATTTGATCTGAACTGAAGATTTTTTCTTACTTGTCAAAAACAGGTTTGACTTTGATGAGACTCTTAAAAGCTGGAAGGTTTACCAAAAACCTGAGGAAAATAAAAATAAAAGTTTAAAACGCTGAAAATAAAATTTATGTAAAAACATTTTAGGATTAAATCCAATGAAACAGAGAAGAAGAAGAAGAAGAAGAAGAAGAAGAAGAAGAAGAACCTCCAAGCAAAATGGTGTCAGACATTTGTGCTGCAAAGATGTTTGTTTGTGCCGCTATCATTTCAGACATTAAAAAAAAAGTCCAGAGGTCAAAGGTCAACCAGCCCCCATGTTTACAAAATTAAAAATTGGTGTCGATAAACTCTGCTGCGTTTGTGCCGCACAAAAATTAATTTGTGCTGCTTTTGTTTTGATCTTATTTTATTAGATTTCATAAATTAAACAAAATTTTGACATCAAAATCAGCCATTTTGATTTCAAAATGGCTGACCTGTGGAAGCTTTTATTAATGTTTTAAAGGGACAGCAGCACAAACACCAGTTCCGCTAGATCTGGATGTGGGCGGCCATCTGGGCTCAGGTTGTAGGTCAAAGGTCACGGTGTTTGGACCCGGACAGTACTCTGAGGGAAGCCGCTCCGCCTCACCTCACGGTGACCTTGAAGCGAACGCCGGTCTTCAGGATCAGCGGCCGGTGAGGAAGGTTCTGCATGACGGGCTGCTTCTCCACCACCAGGGCGCTGCACAGAACCCAAACAGAACCGGTCAGCAGGCCCGGTCCGATCAGCAGCCGGGGGGCGTGGCCTCACCTGGTCAGCAGGTTCCGGATCAGACTGCGGCTGAACTTCTCCATTTCTGCCACGGAGTTGGTGAGGCCCGGGAAGTCCGGGGCGGGGAACCTCTGGATCTGGACCTGCAGCCGCTGCAGCTGTTCACCGACACCGATCAGAACCTCGGCCACCGCCGTGAACCTGCAGAACACAAACGGGTCGGGTCAGGCAGCGGGCCGGGTTGGGTCAGGTCGGGTCATGAGGCGGGCCGGCGCCGGCGGCTCACCATTTCTCCAGCAGGTCCAGGCCGGCGTCCTCTGGGCTGCCGATGCAGGATCGCTTCTGCCGCCGCCGCCACTGAGGAAGCTCGGCTCCGGTCAGAGTCTGGACCGAACCGGCCGCCTCGTTCAGAACCCTGACCAGCCGCTGCAGCACAACCTGAGAGAAAACCATCATGAGACACGAGGCGGGTCGACCCGCAAACCCAGAGACACCTGCTGCAGGGGAACCAGATGAAACAGGTTGCCCTTCAAAATAAAAGAAGTTTTGCTGCTAGTCGGTTTCAAAACTTAAATTGAGGGAGCTACTGGTTCTGATCAGCTGGTTCGGATCGGTTCTGTACTGTGTGGGTCTCTGGTACCTGTTTGGTTTGGGAGATGGACCGGGCCATCCTCAGACACTCCTGCTCCACCAGGGCCTTGGACTGGACCAGTTCCACGTTTTGCTCCACTGGTGAAGGAAACACAAACGTTCCTGTTAGAACGCAGCAGTGATGACCTTTGACCCAAACGTTCCTGTCAGAACGCCGTTTAGCGTCACACCGCAGCGTTCCTGCAGCGGTGACCTTTGACCTGACCTTTGCTTTGCCACGAGTTCTGGATGAAGTCGAGTTTTTCGCTCTGATCCTCCAGGATTTTCACCTCCTTCTTCAGTTCCTGCAGCAGATTTCACAGATCAAGATTCTGGTTCTGATTGTGTCGGTTCGGTCGGGAATCGGATCCGTCTGATTACCAGAACCTGCAGCTTCAGCTGCGTCACTCGGTTGTCCAGCTCCGTCCACTGCGGTGCAACGACGCCATCGCTGCCGCCCTGAGAGGAGAGCAGGGTCAGTTAGCTTCCATGCTCAACGCCGCCGCCGTACCGTTAATCGGGACTCACCGTCGTCATGGTAACCGATTCCAGGAGCTGTTTCTCCTCCTTGAGACAATCAGACAAAATGGCGGCCAGATTCAGCGGTTGAGCCTGGAAGTTCTCCTGGAAACACAGAGCTGCTTCAGACCCGGCAGCGGTAGCATACTGACCGCTGCGCCGGCTCCGCCGTACCACCATGAAGGCCCTCATCCTGGGGAAGTCGGGCCCCTGCAGGATGGCGTTCTCCTGGACCGAGCGGCGCCACTGCTCCTCCAGCTGCTGCAGCAGAGCGTAGAAACACGCAGCCGCCGCGTTCTCGTTCACAGCCGCAGAACTCCTGCAGCAGGAAATGATGTCACACTTTGACCCACCTCACTTCCTGATTTAGCTTCAAGATTTTTTCTGGTTTTGTGTTTTTATAATAATATTTCTAATGTTTTTAAATTGTTTATGTATTCTGTACGGATTTTTAAAATAAACATGGATAGAATGGCCTAGTCAAAGTCTAGATGTTCAGAGCTGGTGGAGACCTGCAGCTAGAGAAGGCTCCGCAGGGTTCTGACTCAGGCAGGATGACTACAAATGTCCTCCACACTTTTCAGATTTCCCCCTATTTTTACAACATAATTATTTTATTTCCATTTTGTGTCAAATTAAATCATTTTATGAAACTTTTTCAGGCTCAATAAATAAAACATGTTCAGTCTGACCCGCTGCGCCCCCTGCTGGACCACAGCGGCGTCTCCATAGCAACCGCATTCAGGAAATGCAGCGGGTGGATTCTGACTCCGCCCAGAACCGGCTTCAGAATCTCTTACCAGTCCTGGCTCTCTGTCCATTGGCTCAGCTGGTTCCGGATCTCTGTGGGGAACCGGCCCTCGTACAACTGCCGGACCTGGTTCTGCAGCGCCGAGTCCAGCTTTAACAGCTCCTGCCACTGGGCCATCTGCACAGAACCACAACAGAACCGCCTGAGGAACGGGCTCTGACCCGGTTCTTATGTCTCAGGTGGGATCCAGCTGCAGGCTGTAGGTTACAGTATATCCATAAAAACCTCCAGAACTTGTAGCAGAACTTTTCAGATCATGTTGTAGTTTGAATCTGTGAACGTTCCAGATGTTCAAACATTCTCGGTTCTGATCCGGGAAACGTTCAGTCAGTTTCTGATTCTGATCCAATAAAGACTCGGATCCGCTCCGTGTTTTCATGCATCACTATGCAAGAAAACATGGAGCGAAACTTAAACTGGAGGAAGGAAGAAAGGGTCCGAGCAGCAGCGGTACGGAAGCCTGAGGGGTTCATGCTCGCTACCGGCACCAATATTCATTTATTTATATTTTCGAACACAAGTTAATAATCTAACTTTAAATGATTAAAGTTAAACTTTATGAAAATGTTTTCATCAAATTCAGCTTGAAATCATCAGACATTAGTCAGAAAACTAACATATTTATGCAATAAACGCGTAAAGACTAAAGCAATCAAACTGTCTGAGGTCGAGTTTCTCACCGTGAGTCTTCAGAGTTTCTCCAGGAAGCGAATCAGAGCCGATCTGCAGGCAGCGGCGGCTTTTATCCCGCGGAACCTCCCTCCGGACCGGACCGGCTGGTTCTCTGGAAACGTCTCAGCCAGAGGCGTCAAGTTCAGCCAGAGGCGTCACTTCCGCCTTCAGCAGCTTTTCATATTAAAGGTTTTTATTTTTAAGGAAAGGAGCCGCTTCACAAACATCAGAGAGCTGCGAACAGCTTTACATTAAATAATCTTATTATGCTAATTATAGGCGCTGGACATGAAACGGTGATCAAAAATAACAGCAAAAACATTCAGTGGTATTTTATTAACTGTTTATCCGTTACTACATAAAGTTTATTTAAGCCATTTACAAGTGTCTTGAAATAGCTTAATTAACAAGCTATTATTATTTAGCTAATTATTTAGCTTGCTAACTGAATATTTAGCTTGGTAAATATTTAAATGGGGGCGAAATATTAAGTTTGCTTAGTAAATATTTAGTCTGGTGCAAAATATTTAACTTGGCTAAAAACCTAAATTGGTAAAATACAAATTTTTAAGTATAAAAACTAAAAGGCAAAGTTAAAAAACCCAATAAAACATACCCAAAAGTAAATCAAATAATGGAAATAATAATGGAAAGAACACAGCAGTGAATTTCATTGTTGACCGACAGACTAACAGGAAGTTCTGCGTTAAACTCCTAAGATCTTATTATTGGTACATATTATTCTGCTGAGGGCATTTTAACCTAATATTAATATTTCCAAACCAACAGCGGAGAGAAAAGGTCAATATATGATCTATAAAATATGATCATTGTTGACTTATCAACCGGAAACTTTCAGCTTCTCTGAATGGCAGGTAAATTTGAACTTATGATCTAAAATAGTCCCAAGATGTTTATAGTTTTCTGCTGTCTCCACTGTCTGACCTTCAATTACTGTTTGATTTGAGTCGTGGAGCTTCTGTCTAAAATAAAATAAAGTCCTTTGTTTTCTGTAAAAGTTTTAGTCAGAGAAATGTTCAGCATCAGGCTAACTATCACGAATCATCTGCAGATTTTAATATTAACCCGTTATCATGCCGTCTGCATACAAAATGTAAAGAAGGAGGAAAAGGACGCAGACTGGGTCTCTAAGATAAGATAAGATAAGATAAGATAAGATAAGATAAGATAAGATAAGATAAGATAAGATAAGATAAGATAAGATAAGATAAATCTTTATTGTCATTGTCACAAGAACAACGAAATTTAAAACGTGCCATCAGTCGGTGCATATGCTTAAAAACAAAAAATAAGTGTCTCACAATTTACACCCAATGTAAGAATTAACAAATAACTGGTAATAAAATAAAAACTAATAAATCAGAACAGCCACATTCTCACATCCATCATTTATGATGATTAATGGTTGTTTTTGATTGCATTTAGTTTTGTTATTGCTATCGGGTAGAAACTGTCTCTGAGACGGTTGGTTCTGGTTCTGGTTGCTCTGTATCTTCTGCCTGAAGGCAGCAGTGTGAACAGAGAAGGTCCGGGGTGAGAAGTGTCCTTTGTGATGTGTTGTGCTTTTCTTAGACAGCGGTCGCTGTGCAGGTCCTCCAGTGAGGGGAGAGGGCAGCCAATGATTTTTTGGGCTGTATTCACAACCCTTTGGAGAGCTTTCCTTTGAGCCGTAGTGCTGCTGTTATACCACACGCAGATACAGTAGGTCAGTATGCTCTCTATGGAGCACTTGTAGAAGGACACCAGCAGCTTCTCCTTGATGCTGTTCCTCCTGAGAACCCTCAGGAAGTTCAGTCTTTGCTGGGCCTTTTTTATCAGCTCCAAGGTGTTCATGTTCCATGTGAGGCCCTGTTCAATGTGGACCCCCAGGAAACGGAAATCAGCTACCCTCTCCACACATTTTCCCCCAATGGTTAGTGGTGTAATGTCCGTTTTATTCCTCCTGTAATCTATTATGAGTTCTGTAGTCTTTGAGTTTTGAGGAGCAGATTGTTCTCCCTGCACCACTGCAACAGCCGCTCCACCTCTCCCCTGTAGGCGGACTCGTCGCCTCCTGAGATAAGCCCCACCACTGTGGTGTCATCAGCAAACTTGATGATGGTGTTGCTGTGGTGGGCAGAGGTGCAGTCGTATGTGTACAGACAATAGAGCAGGGGGCTCAGCACACAGCCCTGTGGAGAGCCAGTACTAAGGCTGAGGGCAGTGGATGTATGTTTTCCCACCCTAACTCTCTGCTGTCGGTTGGTCAGGAAGCTCAGGATCCACATGCAGGTGGAGTGAGGGAGGCCCAGGTCCCCCAGTTTGTCCACCAGTCTGTGAGGGAGGATGGTATTAAAAGCAGAGCTGTAGTCTACAAAGAGCATCTGCACATAGCTCCCCTGCTGCTCCAGATGTGACAGAGCAGCATGGAGGGCCGTGATCACAGCGTCCTCTGTGGATCTGTTGGCTCTGTAGGCGAACTGGTGGTGGTCAAAGCCAGGAGGGAGAAGTACTGTGATGTGACCCCGGACCAGTTTTTCAAAACACTTCGTCACCACAGGGGTTAGTGCCACTGGCCGGTAGTCGTTGAGGCAGGAGATGTGAGGTTTCTTGGGTATGGGGACTATGGTGGAAGATTTCAGGCAGGATGGGACTGTAGACAGGGCTAGGGACTGGTTGAAGATCCTGGTGAAGACTCCAGCCAGCTGATCGGCGCAGTCTTTCAGGACACGTCCAGGGACGCCATCAGGTCCAGCAGCCTTCCTTGGGTTGACAGCCCGCAGTGTGCGCCTTACCTCGTGCTCCTCTACAACGAGGGGTGTGGTGTTGTGGGTTGCTTGGTGTAGTGTGGCTGCCTCTGTTGGCTTCACCTCAAAGCGGGCAAAGAAGAGGTTCAGCTCCTCTGCCAGCGTGGCGTCGCCTTCCGCAGCTGCGAGGTTGGTCCTGTAGTTGGTGAGATGCTGGATTCCCTGCCACACCTACATTCATCCATTCATCCGTTCATCCATTCACTCTCACTTTCTGCGTTCTGGATGTTCAAACATCCAGAATCCGGCACTGAAATCTAAATGTGGTTAATGAGTTTATGGATCAGAGTTAAGTATTTTGTGTTTAGCTTGCTAATTAAATACTTATGTAACAGGCGGCTCCACCAGGTGGCGCTCCCTCCACAGCCTGAGCCTCCATAAAACGGAAGCTGGAAGGTGGAGGCCAGGTGTTAATTTCCTGTGTGTGAGACCAGGTGTGTGTCTGCTGTGGTAGATTTGGAGGAAAACTGTTTGAAATTGATTCTCTTAATAAGTTTGTGCTGATGTTTTTACACAGGGCCGCAGTATTAATGACGTTACCTGGGCGTGACGCCGCAGGTAGGTTGATCCATTAGTCTCTTTTAATCAGATTGAATTGCATGTTTTTGGTTTTTATAGAGTTTTTATCTGGTAGGGCTGCACCAGATCTGCTACATCTAGTTTAACTTTAGAGGTCTGGTTTATGCGATGCAGGTATTCAGTGTTTTAATGTTTTAGATTGACTCGATTAAAGTGATTTAATAAGCATTTAGTCATTTTTGTTTTACAGTTTTATCACTGCTTCCTTTTAGAGTTTGGTTTTCTTGTTAGTCCGTCCAGTTTGGATTGTTTGTCTCCTCAGTGTTTGTGACGTCAGACTGACAACCTAACATTTATTGTTTTGTCCTCCGTTTGTTTTTGGGTCACTTCCTGGACACTCAGGTTTCATGTGGCTGTTGATCTCAAATATCTGAGACCCGATCCTGTTGTTGTGATCTTGAGTTGGATTGCATGTGATCATCTTGCAGTGAATCCAGTGGATCTTAAGTTTTCACTGATTTATGCGGGTTTGTCTGCCTGAAGTGGTTTTTAAATTCGGGTTGAAGTTAACGGGAAACCCTTTTATTTGTGTAACAATAAATGTTAACTTCATTCTGGTTGCTCATTGCCCTTCGGCTTGATGGAGTCGTAACACTTAAAATATAACTTTGAAAGTAAAATACATTTTCTTTCTTTTATGTCAATTTAAATAACCCAATGTTAACTCCCTTTACTAAAGTGCTGCTTCCAAGCATATTACTGTAAAGTTGAGTGGAAGGTAAAAATGTGCACAGAAATCAGGGATTATAGCAACCATGTGAGGTAAAATAAAACTTATTTAGTGGGAAGAAAATCCCGTGAATATCATTAATTGTTTTGAACAAAATTAATTAGTTTAGCAGTTTTCAGATATTTTAGTGACAGGTTGCTTCATGCTGTCGAAAGTAGCTGTTCAGTGAGAAGAAGTTTCTATGCCAACCAACAACAAACAAATCCAGAGCAGAATTTTTTTACTCGGATGTTTCCTCATATTTCACCGACTCACCAGCTCCAACTCATCGCTCTCAGGAAATCACCTCGGAACCAAAATCTGGTTTTGTTTCCTTGTCAAACTTTGTCACCTCTGGGATTTCTGCAGATTCAGTTAATAATAATAATAATAATAATAATATAATTCATCTCATTTTAAAGTTTTCTTTAGAAAGAAAAAAATCATCCTCTAGTTTAGGAGTTTCTGCACAAATAAAACCAAAACTTTGTTCTGAAATGAATGAAAGTCCAGAAAACCTTCAGCAAGCCTGTTGAGCAGCTGATTAACGGCCTGCAGGTGGATGAAGACCTTCGCTCAGAGGTCGAACCTCCATCTTTCTTTCTCATCCCACCGGAAGCCGCGATCACTGCCGCCTCTCGTGACTCATTCCCACAACAAAACAGCAGGACGACTCGCCGAGAACCACGTGATTCTCCAGAAACCCTGAACAGCATTTACAGAGAGTCACGGTGAGTCACAACATCCGGTTTCCTCTCCAAAATAAAAGCTCCGAACCAGGACCTCTGGCTGCAGTATTTCTTTCTGGCCAGCGGGGGCGCCGGTGAGCGGAGATGACAGGCTGATATGAAGGAGGAAATTTATTTAGAAAAACTTTTTACAAAGAACTTCAGAATATTGGAGCTCAAATTACAACATTAAATAAAAACATTAAAGATGTTTTTGGTCCCTAAGAACATGAAATATTTATGATATTTATGTTTGAAGAGGTGAAGAAACATCGAGGATTCACTCTGAGTACGGCGAGCTCATCTGGAAACAGAAAGAAAACAAACTTATTCTCAGAGAAATAAAAACACATCAGAAACTGAACACTCTTTTCTTTCTATTTCTTCTGACTAAATTAATTTAGGTTATGAATCAATATGAAAGTAATTATATGTGTATTCTGAAGGCCATGCGTCTCATTTTCTATTCATTTGATTGTTTTTCACCCCTTTAGACTTTAAATTACCGTAATGCACCATGTATGAGTTTTAAATGAGTAAAAATTAATTAAAAACAAAGACAGATTCTTACATAAATGCTTTTAAAAGCTTCTCAGCTTCTTTGCTGTAATTTGGTTAAAACGGACAGGAACCACAGAGGTTATTATTTATTGATATCAGTTATTAACTGATAAATCAGCTTCTTTAAAGTTTTTATGATTTCAGTTTTTAGGACATAAAGAGGGAAAATATGAACTCTGACATATTGGAAGAATAAATAATAGAAATAATCAAATGAA
Organism: Xiphophorus couchianus; assembly: GCF_001444195.1. Taxonomy (NCBI): domain Eukaryota; kingdom Metazoa; phylum Chordata; class Actinopteri; order Cyprinodontiformes; family Poeciliidae; genus Xiphophorus; species Xiphophorus couchianus. The sequence goes on from NC_040234.1 coordinate 36,621,104, forward strand.
TAAATCTTCCACTGAAGCTCTATTAAAATAATTTAAAACAGTCCTGTGAAGATAAGACTACATGGCCACTGGGGGGCGATGTGGTGGCGTCTATCGCCCTGGGCCCCCTCTGCTCTGGACAAACCCCTGGAGAACGCGGCGCGTGGAAACTCACGGTATCGATGTCGAAGCACAGGTGCTCACTGAGCATGTCGAACTCTCCGGGCGTCATGGGCGGCTCTGGAGACGGGCAGGAGCGCGGCGTGGAGCTGGCTTCTGATCTGGATCACAGAACGGGAGACATTTCACTGTAAAGGCCTCAAACCGGATCAGAAACAAGATTCCTCCTCAAACCGGATCAGAAACAAGATTCCTCCTCAAACCGGATCAGAAACAAGATTCCTCCTCAAACCGGATCAGAAACAAGATTCCTCCTCAAACTATTACCAACATCGGTTCGTTTAGAGCAGGGCTGTCAAACTCATTTTGGTTCTGGGCCAAATCCAGATCATGAAGGCTCTTAAAGGGCCGGTTGTGCCAGAAAGTGTTGATAAAATCTGATCACAAACTGTTAAAATATCAATGAATCCTTAAAATTAAATATTATTATTAAACATCTTTTCAGTCCCTCCAGGATTTCATGATTCTTTTTGTGATGTTTGCAATAAAAATCAAAGTGTTTGTGTTTCTAATTTGGAAATATTGATGCTCATTTATGACGTAAATGTGACTTTTTATCACTCGCTGTATAGATCATGGACTATAAGCTGACATCATTTAAGGCTGAGGCAGCTGTTTAGTACAAGTAAAGTTTTTGACAATTTTTGAGAAAAATCTGCAATAAAGTCCTAATTATGTTTTAGTGCAAAATTATCGTGAATTTCCATAATAATTCTCAGGAAACTGGAGGGACTGACTTATATAATTTGGCAGTAAACCAATTTAAAAACTGCATTGATTTGATTGAAACATAATATTTAAGCACACTTAGTGTTTAATCTAGAATCTAGAGGGCCACATAAACAGTTACAGCGGGCCAGATTTGGCCCATGGGCCTTGAGTTTGACACATTTAGAGAGATAAAACGGAGCGAGAGCTTCAGCTACAACCATGTAGCCTGTAGCTTAGCCGCTAAAGTGCAGCTAATGAGAGTTGTGGCCATTTCTGTGGAGGACTCACCGCAGCTCGGAGATGGGGATCAGAGTTGATGGGATGTACGGATAGACTGAGAACACACAGAGGTCAAAGGTCAGAGCTGAAGATTCATCGCAACATAAAAACATCAATGCTAATGGGCTATAGCACCATGGTATTTAGCATAAGCTAATTTTGGTTGATTTACTGAAGTTGTTTATCTTGTAGGAACGTTGTTCCATGATGTTGGTTGGTTGTTCGTTTATATTTTCTGAAAATCAGTTTCCTTGATTTATCAGAAATCTAATCCTCCAAAGGGAAACTGCTCAAGCTGCCACAAGGCTGGGCTGGTAAAACACTGACTACTCAGAGGTACTCCACCTAACCCCAATCAAAGCAAGCCTGCATGAACTCAAAGGTTGGTGTCTTGCCTTTGCTGGGCTGGCTGTTGTAGAGCCGTCCGAAGGCCTCGTCTTTGGGAATGTCGGGATACAGGAACTTGAGCGGGTTTTCCGGAACACCGCCGTTTGAGATCACCTTGTAGTCGCGTATAATGTCAGCGAACGGGAGCGCGCTCAGCCGGTTCTTGGTGTACGGCTCCACAGAGTTGAACTTTACGTCCCCTGTTGGACAAAGTGACAGTTAATAAGACAACAGAAGAAGAAAACTGGCAGCTAATCAGGAAGTGGAACCACAAATCACTGAGCTGTCTTCAGTTTCTCAGGCATTTCATTGGATGCTGGCAGCTAATCAGCTATTCTGAGCAAACTTAGCGCTTTAATGTTCATTAAAGTTAGCTTCTATTAATTACTATGCTGCTAAAACAATTATCTTCCACTAAATACTATGTTGGTTTAACACTTTAGCATTAGTTTTCACTAACAATGATATTAGTTTAGCGCTGTAGCATTTGCTTCAACTAATTATTATGTTAGCTTAGCATTTTAGGATTAGCATCTACAAATTACCATGTTAATATAGAGCTTTAGCATTAGCTTCCATTAAATACTATGTTGGTTTAGTGGATTAGCAGAGCAGTAATTTTCCCAATATATATTTTTAAAATTATTCCTCAATCTTATGTATTCAAATATGACAAATAATGTTTTGGAAATGTAAAGATGCTAAGGTGGAGGCTCCCAGTTGCAACATTTTTTAGAAAATTAAATTTTTAATGGATCTGACCCAGAACTTTGTCAAAACCATCTGACAAAAATAAATATAAAAGCATTTCTGAATGACCCTATTAGAGATATTTTTACTCAGTTTTACAGACAAATGCTTTTCAAGAAACAAAAGAAATATTATTTAAAACAAAAAATAACAAAGTCCATCTGACAGAGTTGACACAGAACTGAAGGTTTTGACAAACCAGTGAGTAAAAAGAAAAACTTGATACATGTGAAGTAATGACATTTATGTAAAATACATTAAAATGAACTAACTGCACATTTAAGTGAGATTTGTCAACATTATCACTGAAAGAGTCACAATGTCAGTTAAAAACTGATGGAGTCGACAAAATGCCAAACTACCTCAATTTATATTATGTTATTCTGAAAGAGGCCATATTGTAGCTCATCAGGTCCATCAAATCTTTACCGAAATTAAACATTTAGTTCACAGAAATTCATAAAAGTTTTGTAAATTGTCAGTTATGGTGTTGACACAATATGGTTGTGACGAACAAGTTAGGAATTAAACAGAAGAAAAAACTAAATAACATAAGCTAACTAGAGCTGCTAGCCCTGTTAGCAAAGGAAGAGAAAGGAAGACGTCATGGGGTCCTCAGGAGTTCTGATGCCCCAAATAATGCCTGATTTATTTTACATTCTTTTTATGTCTGACGATGTTGACAAAAACTTGGGACAAATTTCAATGGAGTTGGAAAATATATAAAAATGATTTTTAATTCAATTTATTGATACTTTTATAATTATTTATTTGAATACTTATACTTATTGTCATATTATATTATCTTAGCATTCCTTTAATTGTTTTAAACTATTATAATGTATTGAGTTTTGCTCCAAGACAAGGGATTTTACAGACACCATCCACCTACTACAATGTTTAAAATAAAAAATATTCAGCAAACTCCAGGAAAACATACATTATTGTTGTTCACATGGCCCAGGTTAGTTTAGTCAGATATTTGAAAAAATATATATTTTGTGTATATTTTATTCAAATGTGCTTTTTTCCATAGGAAATGTTTTATCACTGAGAGCTAATTTCTATGACTAGTACTTTATGGTTTAGCTAGCAGTGCTAGCCACTGCTGAAGCTAAGAAAACCTCAAGGCCAAGAAAGGTTTGGATGCTGACAGTGAAATCCTGTAACTTTGTGTGTTTATATTTGTGTGTGTGTGTGTGTGTGTGTTTATATTTGTGTCGGGGTGTGTGTGTGTGTGCTTATATTTGTGTCGGGGTGTGTGTGTGTGTGTTTATATTTGTGTGTGTGTGTGTTGGCCTCTCCGCCCACCGCTGTCGCTGTGCTCCACCCAGGTGAAGGTGATTCCTCCCAGGTGACTCTCGCTGAAGCGCAGCAGAAAGGTGCCGGGCTCGCGGTCCTTCAGCAGAGCGCGCTCCATCTCTTTGCTCACGAAGCCCATGATGAAGCTGCAGACAGAAAATCACCTTCATCACTTCTCCTTCTGCCTCCAGGCTTTTACTGTAGAAACTATTGTTCCAGCTGTGAAGCTGCAGCCCGTTTTGCTCTGCGCCACTTCTCTGTACGGCCCGAACAATAAAGCAAAGCAGAAACAATCTGGGCAGATTACAGGAAGCTGCAGTTCCTCAGCTCAGATTAAATTGCCTTTAAAAGCTCCTGCTGTAAGATGAAGACAGAAAACAGAATAAAAAATCTGAAGCCAGCTGGTTTCATAAACATCACAGCGATCTGATAAAGGTTTTACACCACTGAGGTTTTTCACTGTTCCAGCCACAAACCTCTGTTTTTATCTACGTAACCGACCAGCACAAAGTGGAGAGAATCCAGGAAATGATTCCTGATTTTCACTGTCCTGAACATACCAGAAAGAAACCTGGCGGTGGCAGCATCATGCTGTGGGAAGCAGGCCAGGGTAAAGTTAAATCCTGACAGGTAAACTTGTTAGAAGCTGCAGGGTTCAGGTTCACTTATGATGGGATAGTTTAGAACATGGGTCAGGATGGCCTAGTCAAAGTCCAGACGTGAGTCCAGATGGGATTCTGTAGGAAGACTTGAAACCTGATTTTCTCAGATGTTTTCCATCTGATCTGTCTGAGCTGAGATGTTTAGAAACACAGAATAAACTCAGAGGAATTTAAAAAATCTAATTTTTCTGATTTTTTTTTTCACAGCTCAGCAGAAACTGAGCAGAACTTTGTGTTGAAAATATCTGTAACATCTGAAGAGTTTAATGTGAAAATGATCTGGAGACATGAATACTTTATCAAAGTTATGAAAAACTTCCTTCTTGTTTTGGGCCTCAGGTGAATCTTGAAGATCCTCATTTTACTGAAAGAGGGAAACATTTTCTCCTTTCTGTTCCTTAAAGCTTCACTAAAAACACTAAAGAATGTGATGGAGGCTCCGTCAGGCTGACGGAGGCGTTGGGGTCTTACTTCTCGTTCCAGACCGGCAGCAGGTGCTTCTTGATGAGCTCCAGGATGGAATCCAGCCACATCCAGAAACTGAAAGGCTTTCCAGGAATGTTCTCCTGTGGAGGACGGAGAGCAGAAGGAGTGACAGAGGGAAGAACTGCACACTGAGGTCACACTGAGGTCACACTGAGGTCACACTGAGGTCACTGTGAGGTCAATCTGAGGTCACACTGAGGTCAGTCTGAGGTCACTGTGAGGTCGTTACCTTAGCAAACTTGGACCAGGAGACTTGGTAATCCCCACATGAGGCGTGCTGACCTGCAGAAACACAGAAAACAGCAGAAATGTCACTAGATTCAAATCTGTCCCAGTTTTGTTTTCTCATATTTAGTAGTTTATTTATTAGGATGAGCAGAGTGTCGTCTGCATAGAGTGAAATAAAACCAGAGAAACCGACTCAGAGCAGAAGCTGTTTGGTGTGACAGAGAGAATTATCCTCCATCTTTAAACTGTAGTTTGTAACTTTTATAAAAAATATATTTTTACATTTTTGTTAAAGTTGTGACAGTTTGTTATGAGACAGATAATCTGTGAAAAAGTCGAACATTTCCTCTTTCTTCCAGCGCTAACTAGAAACGACCAATCAGAGCCAGGTGGCGGGGCTGAGCGCTGTCAATCATCCTCTGTTTGTGAATGGTAAATCTAGTTAGCATAGGGGCCGATGACAGTGGATAAACAGTTTTCCTGTAACGGTAAGTTGTTTCTCCACCATTGGCACATTTAGCAATGAGTACGTGAGGATGATTAGCAGCGCCAATCAGAGCCTCCTGGCTCTGATTGGTTGTTTTGGTTGCATTTTCTCAGTCGGTAAAGCAGCTCAGGCAGGTCAATCTGTTCTCTGATGCGTTTAGCCGTTGCTGTAGCTTTAGCCGCTCCCGGCTCCAGGCGCGTACCCAGCAGCTTTTCGCCCAGCATGTCCAGCTGCTCCTTGTTGAGGCCGCGGCCGGCGAAGGTGGAGAACTGCCAGCTGAGAACCTCAGACAGCTGGCTCCAGCTAGCGCGGGGCGGGTTCCCGAAAAAGCCCAGGTTCTGTACGGAAACACAAGTCAGCAAAACCAAACCGATGGCTACGGCAGGCTGGTTTAGCATTAAATTCACCACACTTACATCCCTGACTACATTTTAACATCAGATTTATCAGTCAGCTTCAGTTTAAGCCGTCTGCAGTAAATGACTAGCTGGTTAGTTTTTTGGCTAAAGTTTTGAGCAGCTGATCATTTCACCCGCGGCTCGTCGGTCAGCAGGTTGTACCACATGACGGAGGCCCAGCCGCCCGGCAGCTGGCTCACGTTGGAGATCACCACCAGCGGCAGCGAACACGTCTGGGGAGAGGAGAGCAGAAATGAGCGACAGCAGCAGCCGGCGTGTGGCGATGGAAACAACCTCTGACCTCCAGGTCGACGGCGAGGCCCTGCACGGTGAAGCAGGCCTCGAAGCTCAGCGAGTGAAGCTCCTCCGTCACAGAGAGCAGGCCCTGAAAGACACCAGCCATCAGAATCCAACCGAGTCCAAACTGCAACCAATCAGAGCCAGGAGGCGGGGCTTAACGCTGTCAGTCACACTCGTGTACTGGCTGCTAAATGTGCTAACGCTGGAGAAACACCATACTGTTACAGGAAAACCAGTTAGTGATGATGCTAACTAGTCTTAGCATTCACAACGTGCTATGCTAGATGCAGCGAAGCAGAGTTATTGACAGCACTAAGCCCCGCCCCCAGGCTCTCATTGGTTGTTTCTAGTTAGCACTGGGAGAAAGCAGAGGAGCTAAATCTTTCAGATAGTTTCAACAAATATGTTAAAATCTATTTCATAAAAGTTACATACTGCAGATAATAACTCTGACTTTCACTTTAAAGTCGGATTTAATCCAACTTTAAAGTCTGATTCGTCGAGTAATTTACTAAACTCAACCAAATAGATTCAATTTTTATATATTTTTATTTTCCAAATGAACAGAAGGAATTTACAAACTGGATGGATTTTTTTTAATGAGGCAAACGGTCTAAACATCGCTTCCCTTCATAATTTAACTTGTTTTATTAAAATCCTGCATTCTCAGTTTATTACTGATAAGATAAAAATATATATATAAATATGTGTGTAACAAGGTTTTATTTTATTTTATAATCAATTCTTCAAATTGATTATATTTGGTCAAACTGTACAATACGTTTCGCTGTGCGGTTACTGTAGCAACCGGTAACTTTCGGCTCCTCCCCTTTTTAACAGTCGATCAGCTCTCTGCATGTATCTGAACATATTTCTGATCAGTTTAACTACAAACAGCATCTCTGTGGTGCTTTGTATGATTTTAGCTGTAATTTTCTGCTTGTCTGACTATCCTAAGTTTTACAAAACACTGGATAAACTTTCTTTTACTGAGGGAAACATTTCCTTCAAACTGTTCTAGATTTTTGTGGCGTTAGTGCTTTAGTAGTGATCCTTTCTGCCCTGCGGATGTTTGATGTGTCTGAAGTCTGGTCACCTCGTTGCCCTTGGTGCCGTTGCTGTACTTCTTCTCTTTCAGCTGCTGTAAAACACAAACTCTGTCAACTTCCAGGCAGCGTTGCAGCAACCTGCGTTGCTCAGCAGTGAAAGTTTCCTACCAGGTGTCTGAACTCGACGGAGAGGCAGCCGTTGGAGTAATCCTCGATGTCCATCACTTTAGTGTTGTTGGTGAGGATGAAGAACTGTCGACTTCTGAGGAGCAAACGGGACGGAGTCCGACTCAGATTCCACCGAAACGCAGACAGAAAACTTCACGCAAAAAATAAGTTCTACAAAATGTCCGGTGTTTCTTCTGGAACGTTTCTGAAATTAATCTCCAAATATTATTTCTAGCGAATTTTCAGCGTTTGAAACTGTTTTTCTATCATTTTTTGAGTAATTTAGAAATTTCAGCCTTTTTTTCTCCGTTTGTAACGGACCTCATCAGAATCCCATCAGAACTTTTTGAACTTTCTCCGTCAGTAAGGAGGAATCTGGATTATTTCCTATGAGTTTCTGCTGAGGCATCTGAACGTCTCATCACAGCATTTCAACCAGGTCAAGACTTTGACTAGGCCACAGCAGCACCGTGATCCTTTTGTTTTCCAGGCTCTGTGTTTGGAACCGTTCACACTGCAGTCTGACCCCATTTAATGAGCAGCAGGAACGATGCAAAAGAAAATCTGATTTCAGTAAAAAAAATTAGATTTGAAATCAAAACCTGCTGTGTGAAGGTGGTCATAATGTTCTGCTGCAAACTGACCGGTATGTTGCTGTTTTATAACTGTAAGAACATGAAAATGTAGCTTCATGTTTAGCGTTTTTTATCTGAGAAGTCAGACTCACACTCTGCCGGCCGGAAGATCCCTGCAGAGACGACGACACAGGAATTACTCCTCAGGTTAACGTCGAATTAATATTTATTTTATTCATATTAAAAACCGTTTCATACTTATCAAATGTTGTTTTCACTTTTAGCTGATAATCCACTTCAGGAAGTTTGACCAAAAGTCTGAAAGGAGGAGAAGAGATTAGCTGTTTATCTTTCATTATGACGGCAGTGGGAACGATGGACGGCTGCTGGGCTTCAGTTACCGGACTTTGGTGGTGAACTGGACTCCGGTCTTGATGATCAGAGGTTTCTGTGGGTGTGTGGGCATGCAGGGCTGCTTCTCCACCACAAAGGAGCTGAAACCAAACCGTGGTCACTGCCATGGACCCAATATGATCATATATTCATTATAAATTCATGTTATTTCAGACGGGCCCCGGAGACGGGCTGGGCCCCGGAGACGGGCCGGGCTCACCTCTTGATCAGGTGGTAGATCAGGTATTTGACTCGTTCCTCCATCTGAGGCTTCTGCAGCGGGATGGGGTCGCTCTCATACGTCACCTTCACCACCAGTTCTCCCAGTTTGTCCAGCTGCCGTTTGATCTGGAAGAGGCTCTGTGCCGTCAGAGTGAACCTGAGGGAGCAGGAGGGTCAAAGGGTCAAAGGGTCAGAACCGTTTGACCCCAACAGAAGGAGGTCAAACTCTTTAAAAAACTGTTCAACGGTCAAGTGATATTTATCGTTTTACAGTTTCACCAATAGAAACATGACTCACCTATTTTACTTTACATAGAATGAAAAACATAGAAGCTAAAACTGCTAATCATGCTAGCTAATGCTAACCTAGCGTAGCCACATGTATCTTCCGGTTGCTAATATCTGAGTTACCTTCACAACATTTAGTTTTCCAGTCATTCTGTTTTGAGATTCAATTTATCACTTAATATTTATATGAATAATAAAATACTTGATGCTAACATGCTAACATAGCCTAGCTTAGAGAGAATATCGCAGGTTTAATTTAATATTCACAATATTTTCTGTGAACTTAAGGAGATTCATAAATAAACTAAACAGTGTTGTATGAAAAAAAGAGATTGAAAACTTATAATTTATCACTCATTTTTTTTTTTACTATTTCCCTTGTAGCAGATAAAAAAATACTACTTCATAATATCACATTAATAATAATATCACATTAATAATAATAATATCACATTAATAATAATATCACATTAATAATAATAATATCACATTAATAATAATATCACATTAATAATAATAATAATATCACATTATTCAGGTATTATTGACTTTTTGTTGTACAATTTTTTACTTGTATCATTACAAGTTTTTATTACATTATTATGACTATTGTGGTGATAGGAGTTTATTCTCATCATTGCGATTTTTTCTCAAATTATTACAACTTTTCTCATGACTTTATTTTTGTGATGTAAACATTTTTCTCTAACTGTCGTATCTAGATGATGTCATCGCTGATATTTTCCATTCATTTAGCTAAAACTGAGCAGTAAACGTATTTGTGTCGCTAAGGTTTGAGTTTATAAGGCTGATTATTTATTAAATCAGTTATTAGTGTAAATATTTAGCAGGATGTTGCTGCAGCTCCTCACCAGCTCTGCAGCTGCTCCAGCCCCGTCAGCAGCGGCCCACCGATGGCGGCGATCTGCTGCCGGCGTTTCCAGTCCTGCAGCTCCGGTCGCAGCTGAGAGGTCATGAGGTCGTCGATCTCTTTGATCACTACGTCCATTTTTGACAGGATCTCCTGAAAACCAGAGGAGGAAGGAAGAAGGACGAGTTTACGGCTGTAGATGTTGGAGCTGCTGAGGTTTGGTGTCTCCGCTCACCTTCCGTTTGAAGTCCAGCCTGTTGAGCATTTCCTGCAGTCGAGTGATTCCATGTTTGATCATCTCTGACGTTCTGTCTGCCGATTCTGGAAAATCAAACATGTGAATATTCAGCATTTCCTTCCAGCCGATCCTCGACGCAGCGCTCACCTCGTGACTGAAGCGTCTTGTAGCAGAAATCGAAATCGTCCTGCATGTCCTCGATGTTTTTCACCGCCTGGTCCATCAGCTGCAGACAAACGTTTAGTTTTTATCACAGCTGATGCTTCGCAGCCTGTTTGGCTCCAGCTGTGCTCAGCTACCTGGACGCTGTTTCTGATGATGCTCACTCGGTTGTCCATGTTCTTCTGCCTCTCGAAGGCCACAGAGTTCTGCAGCGACTGCTCCAGCGCGCCCTGCAGAAACACCCGGCCGGCCAAACTGAGCTCATATGTCTTCATTTTACAATCATTCATCACAGAAAACTGCAGCATCAGAGAAACAGCAGCACCAGAGAAAACTGCAGCATCAGGGAAAACTGCAGCATCAGAGATAAACGCAGCATCAGAGATAAACGCAGCATCAGAGATAACTGCAGCAGCAGAGAAAACTGCAGCAGCAGAGAAACAGCAGCATCATCATCATCATCATCAGCAGCAGCAGCAGCATCAGCAGCAGCATCAGGCTCCGTCACCAACCTGTTCCTGTGTGCAGGTGGTGGCCAGGATCCTCCGCTCCTCCCGCAGGCAGGTGGAGATGACTCGGGCCATTCCTGTGGGGTTGGTGGTGTATTTCCTCTGGAGCCACAAACACAAACAGCAACGTGTTTCAGGTTAGAGCAAAACATTTTGAATAAAACCAGATGAGGAAGTTATTTAATCGTTTCCACATAAACCGGTTCAGTATTGTTTTGTTTCCTCTGTTATTCAGAATATTGTTATGCAACAACAATCACAAAACAGAAACTCGTCACGCTCTCCATCCATGATGAATGAGTTCATCCTTTACCCACAATGCATTGCTATAGTACAGTAGACTGAAGTCCTATTAGAGTTAATTATACAAAATTAGCGACAGCAAAACTCATCATGATGAACTCAAACCTCGAGTTCATCATGATGGTTTATTATTGGTTTAGCGTTTAGCTCCTCTGTTCATGTAGCGCGTTAGCTTCCGCTACATATCATGTTGGTTTATCGCTTTAGCATTCAATGAATTTTGACTTTATATGGAAACAGAAAACTCACTAAATCAGAAAAGGTCATTTAATTCAACAGTTTGAAGATGGAGAACTTCAAGATCCTGAATCTGACAGCATGAACTTTAAAAATAAACTTCAGAACTTCAGTCTTTTTTAACAAATCAAAAAGAATTATGGTTCCATATTCCAAGTAAAATATTTTCATATCTGGGTTAGTTTATTTCTAAGATGTGACTTGGATGTTAAAAAAATGCCTGTTAAACTTTCCTTCTTTCACCAGCAGGTTTTATTATATTGGGGATTCATCTATAAACACACAATACTCCCTAAGGAATTTCTGTTACATAAAAATGAATAATAAATCCATCTTTACACATAATTGGCTGGAACAAGGTGTTTGGTCTGTGATGCATTTATTAAATAATGGAGGGATTCAGTGTTAAATATAACCTGCAAATTAATAAAAGTGAATTTTCAAAAATTATTAGAGCTTTTCCACAAAATATTTTATGCACAGCTAAATGTCTTTATGAGAACCATGTTTACAGAACTTCTGGTCTACCTGGACTTCTGATTAATGGACCCAATATCACAGGTAAAAAACTAAAAACTCAAAAATTAGAGAATGTTTTACTACTTTGTTTCCTTTGGTATCAAATCAAAATTTCATATCACATGTCTTCTCAAAGGTTCAAAGAGTAAAAATTAGAACAAATTATTTAAATCTTCCTTTTCCTCCAAAAGCTAAGGAAGTCCACTTTAAAATCTTTTTATCCCTCTAAGGAATCATCAGACTTGATTTGCTATTGATGATAAAACTTGTTTATTTTGTGATATCGAGTCGACTGAACATCTTTTCTATTAATGTGTTTATTGCAAAGTTTTCTGTTATAATGTTCATCACTGGCTTTTCCCTAAAACTCCAAACTTACCTGAATTTTCTAAGAAAGACATTATTTATGGGAAAAGAAATTTGAAAGGCTACTAAATGTAAGAATTATCATGGGCAAGTTTTTCATTCACAAATGTTGTTTTCTTCAAGCAAAACCTTTTTTCCCATTTTTCACAAGGAGCTCTGCCGCCTCTTCTTATCCATAAAGTTCATGGACAAATAACCAGATGCAGAATCAACGATCTGAAGCTGCTGGAAACACTGATGGTGATTTTTGTTCTTTTTGTTTTGTGGTTTTGTCTCTTCTGTCTGTGTGGAAGCAGCCAGTCGACTTTTTCAGGTTTGAGCACATCTGATACTGATGCCATGTTTGTTGTATTTGATGTTATCAATACATTAAGAAAAACTGAAATATCTCCTCAGCATTAGCTTCTGCTAAATATCGTGTTGGAATAGCGATTCTTATGGCGTCCCATTTGAAGAAGCTCAGCTGTTTTTTCCTTCCATTCTTTACATAATGAGGTTTTCCTGCTTTGGTCTTGACTGGATGTTTCTACGGTTCTCATTGGGCCTGAAGTTTCAGATACACTTTGCCTCTCAGATCAGACAGCATAAAGGAAGTCCAAATCTAGTAATATAGTATTTCCCCCTTATTAAACCGTTGCCATAGTTTCACCAACATCTGCTTGTGATTGGCTGATCGATCCTCTTCCAGTCACTACAGAGCTGAACTCTCAGGGTCAGATTATATATTTAAGTTACAAACTAATTTCATCAAAACTCTGAAGTTCTCACAAGGTTTTAATCTTGCAAACATTTTAGATTCTACAGCTACTAAAATCAGCTACATAAACATTTACAAATTAGGCTTGAGCAAATTTAGCCACCGCAAACTTTCCCACAGCCGTATTTTTACCACCATGAGCTTCTGCTTGACATTTACACCCAGAGCGAGGTGTTGGCCTGCCCATTCAGAAAAACCAGAACGTTTCTCTGTGGAAAATTCACCCACAGGCATGACGAAGCTTTCATCACCAGTGGAAAGTCAGAGATCCGATGCACACCTACACCGAGAGCAGAAGGTCTGCTCGTTTCTCTGCTTCCAGCCTCAAGTGAAGACTTTCTTCCCTGTTCGCTTCTGGAGTTTATCTCTCACAACTTTCCTGCTAAAGAAACAGACTCAGCAAAAACCTCAAGGATGATTTCAAAATCAATCAAACGAAAAGCAAAACTAAGCTTCAAAGTCTGTTTTGGTCCTTGTGTTGCTTTAAATCTACAGAAACACAACAGCAGCAGAAAACCGCAAACGCCTCAGAGCTCAGGAGTTTCTGCTTCCTCTCGACATGATGTTCGCTTCGACACAAACATCGAGCTGACAGGAAGCCGCGGCGAGGCGCCACGGCCCGGTTCTGCAAAGGTGAAGAACTTTTCAAGAACAAAACACATGCGCTCATGTTTCTGACGTTTCCTCAACCAAAATGTCCTGCAGAACTCCTCAAGCAAACAGCATTTACTGCAAAAAATACTCTGAAGTACTGAGAAATACCGTGAAGTACTCGGCCTTCAGATGGATATTCAAAGCTGGATGTCTGGGATTAAGTTCATAAACATTTCCAGATCATTTGGAGGAGAACCCAGCCACACATTTAAAGCTCATTTCAAGCGAACATGAACTAGATTTTACTTCCTTTTCTCTCCTACAAGCTGTGCAGCAAACCCCATCCTGCTACTTCTGCTTACTGCTGGCGTGTTGCGGCTCCGAGCCACTGACCTGGTTCTGATGCCAGAACCGTTTCAGGAGGAATAAACTGGTTTCTGTACGGATGAGTAAACGTTTCATGGTGATGCTCATGAAAGTACCGGAAAACTTTTTCCTATCAGTGAAGACAGATTACCGTAAATCCAGGCAGAATTCGTTACCGCCCGGAAATCTGTACAAATGATTTAACGCTTCCAGCAGCTCATCTTCCTAAATATCAGTAAAAAAACTAAAAATGAATCAGTTTTAGAGCTTCTTCCAGTGGTGAACACACTGCCGCTAATCTGCTAATAGCAGCACTAATGTTTCACTTAGTTTTTGCTAACTTTGAAAACAAAATTAGTGCTTTAAACTTTAGCACTAGCCTCCCCTAATTATGTTTATTTAGAGCTTCAGCATTAGTTTTCATTAATTGCTATTGTTAGCTTCCACTAATTACTATGTTGGTTTAGTGTTTTAGTGTTAGCTTCTTCGCTGACATTGTCCGTTAGCATTAGCTGAAGTAATGTTTATGATTGGTGTTATGGGATTAGATAACAAACCTGTTAGCTAGCGTTGCTAGCAGCTGGCTCCTTACCTGTCCCTGTTATCTTTCTATACTTTACTGCGCTAATAAACGGCTAGCCTTCTGTTTACCTTCAGAACCAGAGATTCTGGTCCGTTTTGACGGATCCGTCATCAATGATGAGAATCTAAAGTTCATGGAAAATCTATTTTAAAAATGCAAATTTTCATTTCATTGCTTTCTGTTTCTCTTTTTGAATAAAATAATCTGATGACCTGCGTGACGTCTGCTCTGGAGTTGAAGCTGAATTTTGTTTCTCTTCCTTCCAGGATGAGATTCATGTTTTTATTCTGCATGGAGAACTTCCTGTGGAGTGTGGTCATGAATAAGAGAACAAGCTGTAGTAAATAAGACCATTTCTGGTGATGATCTTAACGACTAGGAAAAGAAAAACTCAGAAACAGGAAGGAGAAATAAACGTGATGCTCCTGGAAACCAGGTAACTGAATTCCTGAGGTTTTAGGTGAAAATTCATCTTTTGAATGTAAAACCAGAAACAAAGCCGGCGTTGTTACCTGCAGCTGCTGCTGAATGATTTTCATGTTGTGTCTTTGCAGGAAGTTCTGCTCTTGAGATCGGACCTTCTCCAGCTGCGTCTGCAGGTTGGTGAACAGAACCGAAGCCATCGCCTCGTCGTTGACCGCAGAATCCCTGAAAACGGCCGAAACCGACCAGAAGAGCAGCGAGATTTACACGAGACTCTCCAGCTGGACATGATAGAGAGATTCATCTTATGGTTTAAATCATGTTGCAACTGGGAATGGATGCACTTTGACCCCAGAACGGCAAAAATCCAACTTCTGACTGATAAAAGTCATAATCACTGTGAATGTCAGTCCTACTGAGACTGATTTCAGTCTAAAAAGAGAGAAAAGGTTGATTTCTTTTAGGTTTGAGAGAAAGATGCACCAATAGTGAGGAGTTCAGGTAGGAGGGTGAAGTTAGCGTTGGCGGTGAAGTTAGCGTCGGCGGTGAAGTTAGCGTTGGGGGTGAAGTTAGCGTCGGCGGTGAAGTTAGCGTCGGCGGTGAAGTTAGCGTCGGGGGTGAAGTTAGCGGGAATCTGAGGATCAGGATGTTTGCAGATGACATTGTGATGTACATTTCTCTGTCAGCATTACAGTTAGCGCGGTTAGCTTAGCATGATGTGTGTTTGATTTTAGTTTGAGGTTTTCTTTTTGACAGAGTTCAGGGGTGACTGCTGGGTCCAGACAGTCGCATTAAGGGGCTGAATTTGTGTTTTCCAGGCACCTGGTGCCATTTTACAGCATAATAAAACTGTTGGCTTCTGTTGCTATAAAATGCTATGAAATATGAATTACAAGAAACTTAACTTTGTAATTCAACACCTTGAAACTGTCATTAGATTGAGATATAAATCTCATTAAAAGAAAAATTATGTTTTTAATGTGTTATAGTGAGAAATGTCCTCGTCATAAATAGTTTTATATGTTATTTTAATGACAAATTTTCTCATTAAGATATTTCAAATAAAATTCTTTTTTTTTTCCTTTTTTTTTCTCCGAAGAGTTTTTGCGGCGCTAGCGGCTTGTATTTTTTGCGACAGTAGGCAGACAGGAAGAAGGGCGAGGAGAGGGGAGAGGACATGCGGCAAAGGTCGCCGGGACCGGGAGTCGAACCTGCGGCGTCCAAAAGTCACACACACATAATGAGACATAAAATTCATCCATGTTATGAAAATGGGAAACATTTTATGGCAATAAATGGTTTAAAAGGCTCAAAAATGGCGGCCATCTGGAAAATTGGCGGTTATCATGAACTTGAAGTGGCTGATGGGAAAAATTAATGAAATGAAACCATGAACTACAGAATCATATTTAGAAATGAAGGTGAACGGGCGTGCCGTGGTGGCGTAGCGGTTAGCGCGACCCGTATTTGGAGGCCTTCAGTCCTCGACGCGGCCGTCGCGGGTTCGACTCCCGGACCTGGCGATATTTGCCGCATGTCTTCCCCGTTTCCTGTCAGCCCACTATGATATAAGGGACACTAGAGCCACAAAAAGACCCCCTGGAGGGGTAAAAAAAAGAAATGAAGGTGAACTAAAGACGACTGAATCCTTCAATAAAACCTTTCAAAGAAACTCGTTTGTTTTTCAGAATAAAAGTGACAGAAAATGTTTTAAAATCCAACATTAATGTTTGTAGCAGCTGCTGCGGCACATCAAACATAAGCCGTGGTGAACAGACAGGAAGTGATGTCGATGAGTGAAGCTTCATGAAGTAATCTGATTACTCTGATAAAGCAGTAATCCTGCTGTTTTTTTGGTAAAAAAAATATAAACAATAAAACATACAAAAAGGACATGAAATACAAATCAATACCTAATGGAAAGAATACAGCAGTGAGTTTCATTGTTGACTGACAGTCACTAAACACTAACAGTACAAATCCTGAATTAAAAAGAGAAACTGCTGTAGGAACAAAGCAGAGCTGCTACCTGATATTCTATCTGTAACTAACTGTTTCTGTTACTGTAACCTTTACTGTAACTGTTACTATAACTGTTACTATAACTGTTACTGTAACTGTTACTATAACTGTTACTGTAACTGTTACTATAACTGTTACTATAACTGTTACTGTAACTGTACTGTTACAGTTACAGTTACTGTACTGTTACTGTACTGTACTGTAACTGTTACTATAACTGTTACTATAACTGTTACTGTAACTGTTACTGTAACCGTATTTGGAGGCCTTCAGTACTCGACGCGGCCGTCGCGGGTTCGACTCCCGGACCTGGCGATATTTGCCGCATGTCTTCCCCGTTTCCTGTCAGCCCACTATGATATAAGGGACACTAGAGCCACAAAAAGACCCCCTGGAGGGGTAAAAAAAAGAAATGAAGGTGAACTAAAGACGACTGAATCCTTCAATAAAACCTTTCAAAGAAACTCGTTTGTTTTTCAGAATAAAAGTGACAGAAAATGTTTTAAAATCCAACATTAATGTTTGTAGCAGCTGCTGCGGCACATCAAACATAAGCCGTGGTGAACAGACAGGAAGTGATGTCGATGAGTGAAGCTTCATGAAGTAATCTGATTACTCTGATAAAGCAGTAATCCTGCTGTTTTTTTGGTAAAAAAAATATAAACAATAAAACATACAAAAAGGACATGAAATACAAATCAATACCTAATGGAAAGAATACAGCAGTGAGTTTCATTGTTGACTGACAGTCACTAAACACTAACAGTACAAATCCTGAATTAAAAAGAGAAACTGCTGTAGGAACAAAGCAGAGCTGCTACCTGATATTCTATCTGTAACTAACTGTTTCTGTTACTGTAACCTTTACTATAACTGTTACTATAACTGTTACTGTAACTGTTACTGTAACTGTTACTGTAACTGTTACTATAACTGTTACTGTAACTGTTACTATAACTGTTACTATAACTGTTACTGTAACTGTACTGTTACAGTTACTGTACTGTTACTGTACTGTACTGTAACTGTTACTATAACTGTTACTATAACTGTTACTGTAACTGTTACTGTAACCGTATTTGGAGGCCTTCAGTACTCGACGCGGCCGTCGCGGGTTCGACTCCCGGACCTGGCGATATTTGCCGCATGTCTTCCCTGTAACTGTAACTTACTGTAACTGTTACTGTTACTGTAACTGTACTGTTACAGTTACAGTTACTGTACTGTACTGTACTGTTACTGTACTGTACTGTAACTGTTACTATAACTGTTACTATAACTGTTACTGTAACTGTACTGTTACAGTTACAGTTACTGTACTGTTACTGTACTGTACTGTTACTATAACTGTTACTATAACTGTTACTGTAACTGTTACTGTAACCGTATTTGGAGGCCTTCAGTACTCGACGCGGCCGTCGCGGGTTCGACTCCCGGACCTGGCGATATTTGCCGCATGTCTTCCCTGTAACTGTAACTTACTGTAACTGTTACAGTTACAGTTACTGTACTGTACTGTACTGTACTGTACTGTTACTGTAACTGTTACTGTACTGTTACTGTAACTGTTACTGTTACTGTTACTATAACTGTTACTATAACTGTTACTGTAACTGTTACTCTATCTGATGAAGCCTAGGCGCAAATTCAAACTGGAAGACTCTCTAGCCACACCTTCAGCAACCGATCAGCGCACGCCACGCATCACCCTCGACCAATCAACGCCGGACCAAGCCATGTCACGCCCTATCATCATTCAAGCCCCAGCTGAAAAGGACCTTCATCCAAGGACCCCTCCGCTTTCCAGCCGAGCTCATCCCACCTCCAACCCATCTCCACCTCCACTCTCCTAGCTCTTCAAGGATGCATCCTTCATCGACCTCCACCACCAGTGTCGGGTCCCGGGGATGACGTTCCTATCAGCGTCGGGAACGCTCGTCCCAGCTTATCGCAATCACAGCTCGATGTCCTCTGCCGGGGCCCGAGCGCCAAAGACTTTAATTCATGCATGTCAATAAACTCTCCTAATCGCTTCTCTTTCTCCGTCTGAGTCTCTCCAGATTGAATTACTGTAACTGTTACTGTTACTCTATCTGTTACTGTTACTGTAACTGTTTCTGTTTCTTTTCATACAGAGAAGTCTGAGCCGGAGGCCTGAAGGCAGAAACTGAACTCAGCATGTAAAAGCTGAGATCCGTCAGCAAGGATGGCTTCAGTTTCCCTGATGATGTGTTTACTGACCAGTTCTGTATGTGAGCTTTGTTCAACTCCAACAGAGGAGAGAAAAAGTCAATATGTGATCTATAAAATATCATCATTGCTGACTTATCAATGATGATCCTATTTTATATGACAGTAAAAATATTCAGAAAAAACCGAAACAAACTGTAATGTTTCATCACACTGCGGTTACTTTTGGAAAAACTACATTAAATTATCACAAAACCTGAAACCAAACTCTTAAAATATCAAAGTGAAAGTTTGATTTAGTTTCAGATTAAGTAAAAGTTATTTATAATATTTAGTTAAGATCAAATCACAGCTGCAAGAACAAATCGGTTGGTTTTGTTTCGTATCTTATTTTGTTTTTTTCTTTTTATAAAACTCATAAAACACAGATTAGCATGATTATTTATCAAGTTTTTCTTCAGACTTAAATGATTTTCCCTTGTTTTGGTTCAACATCGGATCATTTTCTGACCCCATTAAAATAAACTGTAAATGAATCAGTTTGAGGAAAAAGATTCATATTTAAAAAGAAATCTCTGTTTTTATTGTCTTTATTGTTTTATCTTCCTTTATCTATTGTTGTCTTTATATTGAACGAAGAAACAGAAAGAATCTGTTTTTGTCAAAGTCTGCTGGTAACGAAGAGAGAATGAAGATTTCACTAAAAACGACGTCGTTTTTCTCAGACTTTGCTGCTCAGTGAGGAAAATCTGTGAGAATATTCTGAATAGAAAATATTATTTAATGAATTTCCTGTTGGAGTTTCGCTCCTTAATTTTTATTAAGGAGGATCATGAATGTTTTACAGAAGCTGCTCCGTTTATTAAACCTGACCACAGGTTTTACTCTCAGGTCAAATCAAACCAGACTAAACAGAAGGAAATGTTTTACTGTAAAATGTTTCTCTGTTTCTGGAGCAGGAATTTAAACTCGGCCTAATTCCAGTTAATGACATGATTACATGAAGCAGGAATCGCGGGAGGTTACAGGAATTTCATCTCTGAGGAAGATAATTAAATATTCTCAAAATGAAAGAACAAATTGGTGCTTCAAACCCGAATCCTCTCCAGATCATTTTATATTTACTGAAAAAAGTGAAATTATTCTCAAACTCGTGAGACTTTTTATCCATTTAATTTGATCCATTTCTTTACGTTTTAAGCAGACATGCTGCCATGTTCAGGTCCACGGTTGCAGTCGATGCATCAGAACCGACCCGAGTCGGACTCACCAGTCCTGGGACTCAATCCAGCCGGCCAGGCCCTGCCGGATGTCCATGGGGAAGTTGTCATCGTACAGGTAGTCCACCTGCTCCAGGAGCCTCATCTCCAGCTGCTGGACCTGCTTCCACTGGCTCATTCTGCTTCTGGCTCAGGGTCAGAGGTCACGGTCCGGGGGGCTCCTTCAGAAAGCTGGCTGTGCTGCTCTTCAGATGATCCTGGGTGTCAGAGCGCCGTTTCCCCGTCACTCCCTGCCAGCATGTGCGCCTGCTTCTGTCAGAGGTTTCAGTTTTACAGTGCGCTGCGTTCAGGAAGAGAGCTGATTTACTGGCGGCTGTCGCTCAGCAGGAAGCCGGCCCATCCCCCGCCACGCGTCAGCTCGCAGGTTTCACCCCCCACTGTTCCACTCCGACAGAAAAACAGCACAGGAGAGCAATAAAACCAGAAACCTCAACCAAAACACAGGAAATCACAATGTATGGAGCTCCCAAAGTGCCATTAATTATTGTTTCATTGTGTTTACATTTAGCTCCAAACTGAATAGTTACCTCATTAACTAAATATTTACTTACTAATTACATATTTAGCTTGCTAATTAAATAGTTATCTTCAAACTAATATGTAGCCCATTAACTAAATATTTACTTGCGCTAACTCATTTGCTAGATAACTATGAAGTTTCAGATCTAAATATTTAGCTAGTGAACTAAATAGTTAGCTTACTCACTAAATATTTGGCTTATTATGTAAATATTTAGGTTCCGACTAAGTAGCTGACTAACTTAATATTTAGCCTGCTGTTAAATATTTAGCTCCCAAATAACTTAGCTCAATAACTAAACATTTAGATTAAAGCCAACTTTTTGCTAGCTAAAGATTTAGTCAGGAGCTAAATATTTAGTTTGATAATTAAATATTTAGGATAGAAGTAAAAATACATTTTTACTTATTTAGCTTAGAACTTTACTTATTTACTTATTTATCTCTAAGCTAAATATTTAGATCACTAACTAAATATTTACTTTGATATTAGTTTGTTAGCTAAATGTTTAGTTTGGATCTAAATATTTAGCTGGCTAGATATAACAGCCACTTTAACACAAAGATAGCTTGAACAAATATGAGGCAGATATTTCCTGGAGGAGTCATGCTGTGGGACTGCTGCTGTCTCTGTTTCCTCTGAATTATAATAAATTATTGAGTCTAACTTTAGACATCACACAGTGAGTCACAGATTAATATTGGGAATAAAACCAGCATGATGTGTGACTGAAAGTGAGAGTTGACCTGAGGTGTTGGTTTCATATCAGTCATAATGAATTATAATGTTGATAACTTTCTCTGTCTGACACCCACAGTCAGAACAAACTAAACGTTAGAGCTTAAACGGGAAACACTTTCTTCAAAGCGCCGCGTGTAATAGTTGCCATTTTAAGTGGAATAACTTTGAGGGTGTCATAATTTATTCCTCAACAGAGATGGCATCTTTAAAATGTTTTGAAAGGAAAACAGTAAATTTAGTTGATTTAAATACTTAATTTTAAGAGTCGGTTAATAATTTAAACTGTGATCTGCTGACACCTAGTGGAGAAAGTGTTTGATTGCCTGACAGACATAATAAGGACTATCATCTGGTCTGCTATCCTTTCAGTGACTCATTAAACTATTTCATCACCTGAAAAATTTAACAAATAGAAACTTGATAATTTTGACCCAATGAAAAACTTGTGGATTTGTGCTTCAAATCCACAAGTTTTGGATTTGGAGCACAAATCCAGACTTGTGCTCCCAGTTCTTCTTCTTTAAACTTTATGCAGTTGTATGTTTTAGGTAATCCCACCGGCATTAATAAATCATTAAACATCCGTACTACATTTGCAGCTCATGAGTGGCTCCAAACCACTATATGGAACAGTCCATATAGAGTGAAATAATACAGTAATAACATGTCGATAGTTGTAGTAAAAATAACAAACTGAGCTGTTTGAGAGAAACTGCTAAGAATGACTCTCAGCCTTTTATTACGAAATCTCGATGAGTCAGTTAGTGAATGACAGGAAGTCCGAGTCTTCTTCACCCAACAGATGCTGATTATTTCGTTTCTTTTCATCCCATAATGCCAGAACACGTCCGACACGACCGTCCCAACATGGCCACGTCGATTACGTTCAAAACATTTCATCCTCAGTGCCATTTCCGCTCGCCAGGTGGCGGTAAGGTTCCAACCGAAAGCTTTACGTAGAGACACCGGGCGGATATGACGTCAGCCGGTATGAAAACATGGTTGAACAGGCTGAAATCCGCGTGGTTCACCAAGGTGGCAGTAATATAACCTTCAGGGAGCCGGCTATAAGCTCCGACTCCAGGTTAGTGACTTATTTTAGTCCGGTTTATAAAGCTAATGTCAGATATTTAGTTGGTGTTAGCGGGACAGCGGATGTCTCAGCGTTAGCAGCTAATGCTACATGCTGCGCTTCTGCTTCTGTGGCGCTATTAACTCAAAAATTTACCTGAATGCAACTTTACAGTGAAATTATGTAAATAAAACCTGCCAGAATGATGCGTTACTCTAAAATTATGACTATAAAATCTGCATTACTACGAAACTTTACCAATAAATCCCCCAAAAATCTGAGTTACCACAATTATGACTATAAAACCTGCCATTGAAGCCGAAAGATGATGTTTTGTGTCCGCAGGTTCCTTCTCTGCGCTTCGGGACACAATGTGAAGGTGTTCAGTACCGTCACCGAGGAGTGTGTCCAGGAGCTGCGGGGCCACACGGACCTGGTGACCGGTGTGCTGATCAGACCTTCCAACCATCTGCAGGTAAACATCCAGATGTGCTGAACTCATCGTGTTGTTGTGTTAGCCACGGCTGATGAGAGAGAAAAGCTGCAGATAACCTGACTTCACTTCAATGGAGCCCCTCAGTAATCCAGCTGAGGAATGAAAACATTCAGGAAGAAAAGTAAAATAAAAGAAGGATGTAGTTGTTTTTTTTCAGTTCAAAAGTAAAAATCAAGTCAGTGTCCATACCATAAACCAGAGGATGAAAACCACAAATCTCTGATTATTATAATTCAAATGTATTCTGAGTGACCCATATCATAAATCATATTTGATTTATAATCTTGTTTTCTAACCTTTGACCTGTGAATGTGTCTGATGATGTGAAAGCAGCAGGTCAGACGTGTTTTGTATTGAAATCCAGATGCATCTCAATGCATTAGAGTCTCATTAAAAGGAATTAATTTCAGTAACTTAGTTCAAAACCAAGCTTACCTTTGTGGACTGAATGAATGTTTGATGCTTTATTAGAAATGAATTCTGTGGTTAAACCTGCAGGCCTACTCCTGCTCAGCAGATGGCACTGTGAGGCTCTGGGACTTCACCGATGGGATCCTCATTAAGGTAAAAACTTTTCCTCCATCATCTGAAGGTTCAATCAGGTTGATTAAACCTTCAGGTTTTAACTTCCTGTCTGAGCTGGTTCCACCTGAACCAGGCTGTTTCTAACAGGGCCGACTCCACGTTAGTGACTTATTTTAGTCCGGTTTATAAAGCTAATGTCAGATATTTAGTTGGTGTTAGCAGGACAGCGTATGTCTGGGCGTTAGCAGCTAATGCTACATGCTGCGCTTCTGCTTCTGTGGTGCTATTAACTCAAAAACTTACCTGAATTCAACTTTACAGTGAAATCAGTGAAGCTTCTCTTCCTGTTTCCTGTTTCAGACGTACCTCATCGGGTATCCCATCTGCTCCATTTATGCCTCGGCCAGCCATGATGGCGTCGTCTTCATCGCCACGCCAACGAAAGGACACAAAACTTTGGGTAAGTTTGAGTTCCTTCCAGCTGAATGAGAAGTTTTGGTCTAGAACTCTCTTTGTTTTACTTCCATCTGAATATTTTTCAGCTTTTTTGTTTTTTTATTGCATTAAGACGTAAAGTTAAAACCTTGGTAGACATTTTACAGCAAAGATATTTCTAGCTTTTAATCTGTTATTCAGGCACCAAATCATTTATGAAGCTTCTTAAGAAATGTGAACTGTGGATGCTAACATTAGTGTTAGCTGCTGCATGTTAGCATTGAGGTGCTATTTTAGGCTGCCTTACCTTAGCTTCTAGGCTAACTCCTTTTAGCACATCTTGAACACAGCAATAGTCTTTCTCAGCGTCCAATCAGATTGTTTAGAAGCAGAAATGAACTGAGAAAGCAGCATCATCGCTTCTGTTAGCAGATGTAGCTGTGCGTCAGATTTATGGACGTACTGGGAACGAGTGAACATAAAGGTTCCAACTGCAACCTTTGTATGTTAAAGAAAAAATATTGTGTCAAAATATATGTTATTAATTAATCAAAATGGGCATGTAAAACACTTCAAACATCTGTTAAAAATATGAAACTTATGGCATATTTTGAACATGGAGGACGTAGCGCCATCTGGTGGACAAGCATGAAGCTTAATGAAATGTTGACATGAAGGAATCTGTTAGTTTATCTTCAGATGAACATAGATGGATCAGAAACAGTGTTTTTAACTGAATCTTCACCCATAAAAACAGAATTATTCATTAAATATGATCTAGAGTTAGCCTAGAAGCTAAGGCGCATCAGCGCCTCTTCTTCATGAGGACCCTGAGGAAGAACCACCTGTCCTCAGAGATCCTCACGAACTTCTACCGCTGCACCATTGAGAGCATCCTCACCAACTGTATTACAGCTTGGTACGGGAACTGCTCTGTCTCCAACCGGCAGGCGCTGCAGAGGGTGGTGAAAACTGCCCAGTATATCGCCGGGGCAACGCTCCCTGCCATCAAGGACATCTACAGGAAGCCGTGTTTGAAAAGGGCCGGGAAAATCACAAAGGACTCCACTCACCCAGCACACACACTCTTTTCCCTCCTGCCCTCTGGGAGGCGCTACAGAAGCCTACGGACCAGAACCACCAGGCACCGGAACAGCTTCTTTCCCACAGCTGTCACGCTTTTGAACGCCTCCTGACATAAAACATAAACTATAAGGACTGTACTCCCCTATCCTCTCATACAACAATAACACATGGACTATCCTCACACACACACACACACACACACACATCACGGACTGTTTTCTTCACACACACATACAACCTGTAAATTTTATCTGCCATTATTTATCTATAATCCGTTCCCTAACATTCTTATGTATAATCAGTATAATCTGTGCATATAGCTCCCATATTTATATCTATACACAATATCTATACCTCTTGCTATAACCCCTTATAGTCCATACATACATAGTCTTGTACATCTGTGAATAAATATTTATATCTCGTAGAGCACTTCTGGATAGATGCAAACTACATCTTGTTGCTTGTACTTGTGACAGTGCAATGACAATAAAGTTGAATTCTATTCTATTCTATTCTAAATTTGTAAATAAAATCTCATCTCTCTCTGGTTGCAGATTCTCTCCAACTCCTGGCCGTTCATCTCCCTCAGACCGCCGGCCAGCTGGTGGAGACCTCTGACCTCTCCGCCGTCCTCTCTGACGTCAGCCCCAACCCGGCGACTGTCGCCTTCGGCAGAGCGGTGCGTCCCTCTCTCTCTCTCTCCCCCGGCCCTGTTCTGCTCTCTGATTGGCTGCCGTCTCCCCACAGGGAGAGTATGTGGCCTCCACTAACGGCGTTCAGCTGCAGATCTTCTTCTTCAAGAAGCAGAAGTCCTTCAGGTTGGTTCAGCTGTCTGATTAATTGTTAATAGATCAGGCAGCGAAGTTAATATGAATAACATTTTTGTCTGTTTGTAAAAAAAAAAACATTAAGTTTATCGAGAATATGAAGCAAAATTTGTATCATGACAATAAACTTTTCTCAATAAATAATAATGATAAATTGAAATATTTTACAATAAATAAGAATAAGTGATAACGATAGCTGATGATTTTTTATGATAAATTATCGATTTTTTGCTGCTGCGCTTCCAGATTCTCTCTGAAGGAAAACAGCTGCAGCGGCCGCAGCAACACCTTCACCTGCGTCGCCTGCCACCCGACGGACGACTGCGTCGCCACGGGACACGAAGACGGAAAGATTCGGCTCTGGTGAGTCCCTCTGGTCTGGGTTGAACTTCCTGCTCCTGGTGAACTCTGACCTCTGCGACCTTTCAGGAGAAACTTCGACCAGAAGAGGGAGTACACCTACCGCACCCTGCACTGGCACCACGGCGCTGTGCGCGCGCTGCGCTTCACTCCTGAAGGTAATGCCGCCGCAGCGCGTCCCTCCGCCTCCTCAGCACGTCCCACCGCCGCCTCTTCGCGTCCCGCTGGCGTTTTTTGACCCTCTGTGTTGCCGTTGTTCCCACCAGGCTCCAACCTGTTGAGCGGCGGCGTGGAGTCGGTTCTGGTCCAGTGGCAGTACCAGCAGGAGAGCCAGCAGGACTTCCTGCCGCGCCTCGGCGCCGCCATCACGCACATCGCCGTGTCACCAGACGGGGCGCTGTTCTGCACCTCCCACAGCGACAACAGTAACTAACAGAAAACGCTCTTGGGGAAAAGAAAGTACACCCTCCGTGGGTTCACTTAAAGCTGCAGTAACTTTTATAAAATGTTTCTTCCATATTTGTTAAAACTGTCACCATGTTGACACATTTTGTTATGAGACAGATAATCTGTGAAATTATTGATTTCCTCCCTGAGCTCCCAGCGTTGACAGCCAATCAGAGCCAGGAGGCGGGGCTTAGCGCTGTCAATCATCCTCCATTTGTTAATGCTAAGGCTAGTTAGCGTAGCCACTGATGACAGCATATAAACGGTTTTCCTGTAATGGTGAGAAGTTTCTCCACTAGCGACACATTTAGCAGAGAGTACATGAGATGATTGACAGCGCTAAGCCCCACCTCCTGGCTCTGGTTGGCTGTTTATAGTTATCACTGGGAGCAGACGGACTTTTTCACAGATTATCTGTCTTATAACAAGATGTCACAACTTAGTGACAGTCTGAACAAATATATAAAAATGTTTTAATAGAAGTTAAACTCTGCAGCTTCTTGTTGTTACATAAAAATTTTCAATTATTGTAGAAATGAAATAATTTCATCAATAAAACAGAAAAACTGCTTTAACCTACATTTGCTAATATATCTTTAAATCTGAGCTTTTCATAAGTTTTATTAATATCTGTTGAGAGTCGGTAAGTTCTGGTCAGATCGGATCGGTTCTGGTTGGATCGGTTCTGGTCGGATCAGATCGGTTCTGGCTGAGTTGGACATCCTGCTGTCTGTATTTGTCTCATCTGTTCAGAGGATGTTTGTCTCAGAAGTTTTATTCTCCTTTCAGAAACCGGAAAGTGAAGCAGGGTGTACTTTCTTTGTGAAGTTGGAGGGTGTACTTTCTTTGTGTACTTTCGGACTGCGTCCTTATTGATCTGCTGCAGCGTTTCTTTGATGTTGATATTTTTCTGTTTTTTGTCCAGAAATCACTGTCATCCAGAGTTGTGTGAAAGTGTCGTCCATCATTCAGGGTCTAGTCAAAGGTCAGCTCAGATTCTGATCAGAATCTGGTCGCATCATTTTATTCTGATTTTAAAAACTTTTTTTTCATCTGAGACGCTCGACCTTATTGGTTGGAATAAAGCGGAGATGTTTTAATTCACCTCGTCTCCTGATCTGGTTGCCGTAGCAACACTGTTATCTCCGCGCGTCTCTGCAGGCGAAGCCGTCCAGACGGACCTGATGGTCGACCCGCGCAGCAAAGCTCTGGTTCTGAACGGGAAACCGGGTCACCTGCAGTTCTACTCCCTCCACAGAGACAGACTACTGTTCAACGTGAGACTGGAACCAAGCTTAATCTGGGTTTAATCTGGAGACCTGAAGGTTTAATCTGGGTTTAATCTGGAGACCTGAGTTGATAATTTATATATATGAGGGTTTGATCTGGTGAATTATAATCTGTGATGTACTAATCCCCCCCAGCTGGACGTGGTGCAGCAGGAGTTCATTCACCAGGAGGGTCTGGACCAGTTCCAGGTTGTCATGGCGACACTGGATGGCGCTGGCGCCTGGTTGGCCACGGTGGAGGAGCGGAAGCAGGAAACGGCGGAGGCGGAGCTTAATCTGAAGCTGTGGGCGTTCGATGAGCCGAGCCAGAGGTACCTAGGTCTTCCTCGCCGAGGCGGTCCAGAACCTCCAGAACCTCTGACGTTTCTCTCTCTCTTCGCTCCAGCTTCGTTCTGAACACCACCGTCTCAACGCCCCACGAGGCCCGGATTACGGCCGTGACCTTTGACCCGGCGGCCCGCGGCCAGACCTCCCTGCTGGTCTCCTGCGGCCAAGACGGACTTTTCAAAGCCTGGGGGCTGGCGGCGCCGGCCCACCCGGACGGTGAGAACCCAGCTGGACCGGGTCCAGACTGACAGTAATCTGTCTTTAATCTGAGGCCTGCTGGTCTCCATACTGGGATTAACCTTTGACCCCAACGTCACGACTGACTGGAGGGACGACGAAAATCTGAAACTTTATTTCTTTCTTCATTTCTTTTCTTTTGTTTCTTCCAAAATTAAAAATGTCAAAACAATCAAATAAGCCAAATTGATAATAATAATAAAAAACATTAATCTGTTAATTAACCGATTAATGTTAATTAACAGATTAACATATTAATTAATGTCAGATTAATGTTAATTAACAGATTAATTAATCTGTTAATGTTGCTGTTAATCTGGAATTGTCAAACTTTAGTTGGTAACAGTCTGACTGTCCCGTCTCCAGACGGCGGTCCTTCCTGGTCATGTGACTTCGTGTCGGCCTATCACGGCCTTGCGCCGCAGCGCTGCTGTTTCTCCGCTGACGGCTCACTGCTGGCCGTCGGCTTCCAGGAAGTGGTTACCGTCTGGAGCCCCGCCTCCTGGGAGCTACTGCTCACGCTGTCGCAGCCGCCGGGCAACATCAGGTAAAACAGGAACCTTAATACCTAAATAAATAGATTTTATCTGTCCGTAAAAATCTCAAATTAATCACAAATTTGCTCCATTTTTCAATTGTGGCCAGAAAGGCCAAAGAAAATCATCCAGAGGGCTGTAAATGGCCCCCGAGCCACACTCTGGGCATCCCTGATTTAAACTTATTTTTTAATCTTCTTTTATTGTTTACATAAAAGAGATGGAAAGTTTGAAGCACATTAAAATGGTTTATTATTCACACATTTATGGCCAATTCCTTTTGTTGCTGTGACACATTTAACCACTAGGGGCGCCAGAGCACAAAAACATATATTTATACTCAATAAAGGGAGAAAATCTGTGTTCACCAAGGATTATTTATGAAGCAAAACCTTTTTGATGCTTTTAGTATTTTGTTTGTCAATTAATTCATCACTGTTTGTTGTTTTTAACAGATTATTTAATAATGACCTGAAATATGAGCCAGTTTGCTGTTAGTCTCAAACTGTTATCTTTAGGGATTATTTTGTACAGTGAAATATCCCAGATTTTTATACGGTTTTCATTAATCGGGAACAAAATGTTTAACATTTCTACTTGCTTAGAATTTAAATGATTATTTCCTGTTAAATCTTTAATAAAACCACATTATAGCTGTGCTAAAAACAGTTTTAGGTCAACCAAACAGACGAGCCACTTTACGCTTTACAGTCTGAAGAATTCAGGACTTCAGTTGGTCTCCCAGCAACCAGCACAGCCGAGTGTGGGTGCAATTTGGAGGCGTGTGCATGTTTCACTGCATACAGGTTTTGATATGCAAAAGGTTTAAGAGTTTAATACGTTAATCTCCTTCTGACGTCCAACTGGAGGAATGTTTCTGTAGATCAG
This sequence comes from Xiphophorus couchianus, assembly GCF_001444195.1. NCBI lineage: Eukaryota > Metazoa > Chordata > Actinopteri > Cyprinodontiformes > Poeciliidae > Xiphophorus > Xiphophorus couchianus. The sequence goes on from NC_040234.1 coordinate 36,651,157, forward strand.
CAAACATATTGCTGCTAGCATCATGAGCATCTGGTTAGCTAGCTGTGATCAGGACAGAACAGCAGCGGTGTTGCTGCTGCATCTTCCTCTGGATCGGACCTGTAATAATAATTCACAGAGAGCTTCCTCATGTCTGATCTGAATTTAATTTGCTTTATTAATTTCTGTTGAGATCTGCACCGGATCAGAACATGTTGGTCATGAACTGAAAACTGTTTCTGAGCTTTTCAGACCTGAATCTATAAATCTCCGTTATGAAAATCACCTGCAGTCTCTAAACTGGGAGGTTTTCTTTTATTTCTGGATGTTTTTTTAGGCCTTCCTCATTGTGAGCTGACCCAGCAGGAACTGGCTGCAGTTTCTGCTGTAATGTTGGCAGCTGTTCCTGGGCTCACATGGAGCTCCGGGTCACAGAGGACACCAGAACCGTGCCGCCCGGTTCTGCTCGGCTCATTATGAAATAATCCACATTCAGCCACAGAATAAACCGAGTGACTCTTTTTCTTTAGGGAGTGGTGACCTGCAGCGCTCAGATTGAAGCTGATCAGAGGAAAATGTTTGAGTTTGTAAGAACCAGGCGGGTCGGCTAAAACTCTCGGACCTCCTCAGAGTTAAAATGAGACGTTTGAAGCAGGAAGAAGCTCATTTCCAGCTGTTGTTACAGCTGTGAGGTGCCTCTCTTATATAACGGCTGCCTATAGAGGTCAGCCCTCTGGAAACCATACGCTGATCTAGTCGACGGCTGCCGGACCAGAGGAAACCATGGAAACTGAGGCTCTCACCTCAGTTCTGAGGGTTTCCATAAAAATCCTCAGAATGAGATCAGAACCGGCCCATAATAAACAGTAACAGTTGGTGGTCTCTTGGCTTGAAGGATTTTTGAATCATTTCATGTTTAAATCCTCCAGTTGTGGCCTAGTTAAAGCTGAGCTGTTTGTTTTGGTCTGAATTTCTGGTTATTGTAGCTCCTCAGGTTCCTCTTTGACCTCTGACCTGAGCTGTGTTTGATATCAACTTGTTTTGGTACCGTCTCTTTAAATGTAAATGAGGTACGTCAGGCCCCGCCCCCTCCAGTTCATCCAGACAAACGTGTTGGAGAAACATGAATGAACACAAGGCTTCTACTGAGTTAGCAAACCTCACTGACTGCGTTTAGATCACAGGTTCCCAAGATAAAAATGGCAGAAACAACAAACTGTTGATGTACTAATAATATTCAAAACATCCTAGCATATAACGCTAGCATTAGCACGATGCTACTGCTAGCAAAACAGCAGCCAGGACGTCCACAGTGTCATGACTTGAGTGGGTTAATTCAACAGACAACCAAACATTTTGACTTGTAGCTTTGGTGTCTTTGAACTTGGACTAAAAAGTATCTGGAATTTCAGTTCTGCTGCAAATACTGTGATGTAACAGTTCAAAAAACATAGAAGAACATAAAAGAGAAAACTGAAAGGATTGAAAAACCTGCAGCAGCAGGAGAAACGCAGACAAACTCCCAGATTCACAATAAGATGAGTTAAAAAGTGGATTTTGTTATTTTTAAAGAGCAGATGATGTGTGAGTGACGTTTCCTCCTCCATCAGGGATCTCTGCTTCAGCCGGCTGAGCTGCTCCAAGTTTCTCCTGGGAACAACCAGCTGCAACCAGCTGTGCTGCTGGAACCTCCTCACCTGCTCCTGTAAGCCTCCACAGCGCCACCATGTGCGCAACACGCTAACACATGTCTCCTGTCTTTATCTTGGCTCAGGATAAAGACAAGAACCAAACGCTCATTTAATCAGATTCAGCTTCAGCAGGAAAACTGAAGTATTACAATAACAAAGAAGCTGATCTTAGAGAGTTGGCTAATGCTAGTGCCAAGAACGCTAGCATTAGCCAACTGGCTAGTTAGCTATCAGGCAGTCAGGTTAGCAAGCTGTTTGAACTGAACCTGCTTCCTGTTTCCTGTTTGTCCTGCAGTGGAGTGGAGCACGTCCATGGAGGTGAGCCTGCTGCTGGCAGACCCGCTGTCTGACAACATGGCCGCCTTCTGCCACCAGGACGGGAACACAGACCGTACGTCCAACCAGCGCTCAGCTTTATTTACCCAGAGATGCAGGAGAACTGATGGCTGCTGCTTCACTTTATGCTAACTGCAGCTAAGCTTGTTGCAACCAGCAATCTATCAGTCAATCAATCAATGATAAGTTAAAATTAGATCAATAATTTCTGTTCTCATTAATATTTTTTGAAGAGAAATTTTGTTTAGGGAGATTTCATAATCCATTTTATTTATGGTTTCTGTTGTTTTCAGGTTTTATTTCTGTTTTATTTGTTTTTAGATTGTTGTGCTTTAATTTGGATCATATGTGAATTAAGCAGCTGGGTTCCAAGCAGCTGCTTAATTATATATATATATATTTACAATAACATTGATTAATACAAACTAAATACTATTACACATGGAAAAACAATTTCTATATATTTTTTGTTGCTACACAAATAATGATTAATCTGTTAAACTTGTTAAATTTAGTTTTTATCAGCTGATGTTATTTAAAATAATACAACATGTTTAAATGTCATTCTGTATTCCAAAATCTAAATCCTGTTTTTTAGTTACTCCTGTAATGTTAAAGCAGCCATAGTAAGATAATCATGCTAATGCTAGTTAGCTAGTTAATGATGACGCATCATGTCGGTACAGGGGCCCCACATAAAAATCTGCTGAGGGCCCCAGAAAGGTTTGGACCAGCCCTGATCCGGATATTTAATGTTCTGTTTTAAATGTTCTTTACAAAATGAAAGTTTATTAGTGGGTGAACTTGCATTATTATCTTATTATCATTATATTATTGGAAAATGGTCTTCAAACAACAATATTATTGTTTGTCATAATAATTCCTATCCTCCAGTAAAATCTGTTGTTGTGTCGGGTCTCACTGCAGCCGAGATGTTTGGACCTCTGGGAGCAGAGAAAATAAATCACATATTAAACCTCAGCACTAGTTTTAGCTGCAACTCCGAGAGAGGAGGCTGCAGGAGAGCCGGTTTCATCACCATGGTTACACCTCTCCTTTGTTTTCCAGTTTTTGTCTTCAAGCCCAGCGAGCCGCGGCCGCTGTTTTCCCAGAAGGCCGTGTGCTCGGGGCGGGTGAGCCGCGCCGTCTTCGCCCCCAGGGAGGTGGCGCTAGAGAGCTGCGAGGAGAGCAGCAGGTGGCTGAACCGCTCACAGCTCTACTTCCTGACGCCGCTCATGGTAAACAAATGGGCCAAATATCGGCCAATCAGCAGCAAGCTCACGCTGTGGGAGAGAGGTCCCACTCTGACGCCCGGCCGCTTCCAAGAAAACCGTTCCATCTTTCTGAGAATACAAACCCTGCTGAGGGTTACAATAAACCACCAGCAGGTTTTATCCTAAACTCTAGCAGGTTTTATCCTAAACTCTAGCAGGTTTTATCCTAAACTCCAGCGGGTTTTATCCTAAACTCCAGCGGGTTTTATATTAAAACTCCAGTGGGTTTTATCCTAAACTCCAGCGGGTTTTATCCTAAACTCCAGCGGGTTTTATCCTAAACTCCAGCGGGTTTTATATTAAAACTCCAGTGGGTTTTATCCTAAACTCCAGCGGGTTTTATCCTAAACTCCAGTGGGTTTTATCCTAAACTCCAGCAGGTTTTATATTAAAACTCCAGTGGGTTTTATCCTAAACTCCAGTGGGTTTTATCCTAAACTCCAGCGGGTTTTATCCTAAACTCCTGCAGGTTTTATCTTAAACTCTAGCAGGTTTTATCCTAAACTCTAGCAGGTTTTATCTTAAACTCCAGCGGGTTTTATCCTAAACTCTAGCAGGTTTTATCTTAAACTCTAGCAGGTTTTATCCTAAACTCCAGCAGGTTTTATATTAAAACTCCAGTGGGTTTTATCCTAAACTCCAGTGGGTTTTATCCTAAACTCCAGCGGGTTTTATCCTAAACTCCAGCGGGTTTTATCCTAAACTCCTGCAGGTTTTATCTTAAACTCTAGCAGGTTTTATCCTAAACTCTAGCAGGTTTTATCTTAAACTCCCGCATGTTTTATCCTAAACTCTAGCAGGTTTTATCTTAAACTCCCGCATGTTTTATCCTAAACTCTAGCAGGTTTTATACTAAACTCCAGCAGGTTTTATATTAAAACTCCTGCAGGTTTTATCCTAAACTCTAGCAGGTTTTATCCTAAACTCTAGCAGGTTTTATACTAAACTCCAGCAGGTTTTATCTTAAACTCCCGCAGGTTTTATCCTAAACTCTAGCAGGTTTTATATTAAAACTCCTGCAGGTTTTATCCTAAACTCCAGCAGGTTTTATCCTAAACTCCAGCAGGTTTTATCCTAAACTCCAGCAGGTTTTATCCTAAACTCCAGCGGGTTTTATCCTAAACTCCAGCAGGTTTTATCCTAAACTCCAGCGGGTTTTATCCTAAACTCCAGCGGGTTTTATCCTAAACTCCAGCAGGTTTTATCCTAAACTCCAGCAGGTTTTATATTAAAACTCCTGCAGGTTTTATCCTAAACTCCAGCAGGTTTTATACTAAACTCCAGCAGGTTTTATATTAAAACTCCTGCAGGTTTTATCCTAAACTCCAGCAGGTTTTATCCTAAACTCCAGCAGGTTTTATCTTAAACTCCAGCAGGTTTTATCCTAAACTCCAGCAGGTTTTATCCTAAACTCCAGCGGGTTTTATCCTAAACTCCAGCAGGTTTTATCCTAAACTCCAGCGGGTTTTATCCTAAACTCCAGCGGGTTTTATCCTAAACTCCAGCAGGTTTTATCCTAAACTCCAGCGGGTTTTATCCTAAACTCCAGCGGGTTTTATCCTAAACTCCAGCGGGTTTTATCCTAAACTCCTGCAGGTTTTATCCTAAACTCCAGCGGGTTTTATCCTAAACTCCAGCAGGTTTTATCCTAAACTCCAGCAGGTTTTATCCTAAACTCCAGCGGGTTTTATCCTAAACTCCAGCGGGTTTTATCCTAAACTCCAGCAGGTTTTATCCTAAACTCCAGCGGGTTTTATCCTAAACTCCAGCGGGTTTTATCCTAAACTCCAGCGGGTTTTATCCTAAACTCCAGCGGGTTTTATCCTAAACTCCAGCGGGTTTTATCCTAAACTCCTGCAGGTTTTATCCTAAACTCCAGCGGGTTTTATCCTAAACTCCAGCGGGTTTTATCCTAAACTCCAGCGGGTTTTATCCTAAACTCCAGCAGGTTTTATACTAAACTCCAGCAGGTTTTATATTAAAACTCCAGCAGGTTTTATCATGCTGTCTCTCCTGTGCAGGACCTGCTGACCTTCAGCACCAGAGCAGAGGAAGAACGGCTGATGGCTGCAAGCAAACAGGTGAGCTTGTAGATACCTGCTCTGTCTGCCTGGAAAGAGAGAGCTTGACCTTTAACCTCCATGTTGACACTAGAAATGATAGCATAAACGTAGCTTTTAATGTTAACTTTGACTCAGTTAGCTTTACTCAAAGAATTCCTGGTCTTATCCACTCTTTACATCATACTTTACACGTCTTGATAACATGCTACTTCCTGTCCAGTTATTGATTTGTAATTAACATTCATTCCTGTGTTTGCTGCCATTTGAACCTGTCAGCCACCGTACTTTAAGAAATGAGATAAAAATAATAAACAGACTCAGAAAAAGAAAACGTTCATTTTCCCAGTGAGTGCTGCAGCTCCATGCTGACAGAGCGACAATTCTTTTAAGATGATTCTTAAATTCTGGACATTGTTCGAACATTTCTCTTGTTAAAACTCAGTAAAACATTTTAATTGCATTTTAACGTAAAAACAAATAAACCAATTTGTCTGCAAAGCGTTTCCATCTCCATGCCATCAGGACGTGTCGACCCGAATGTCCGACCCGGTTCTGTTCTCACAGCATTTGCTTCCCCGTCTTTTCTCCTCCTTTACAGCTCGTGGTTGACGACAGCGTTGCCATGACGCCCTTCCAGCTGTTGCTGGGGAAACGCCCACCCCACCACCAAGCGGTCGGCCTGCCCGCCGAGCTCCCGGCACCGTCTGGAGGTTCTGCTGCAGTCAGAGAGGTCCGACTTCCCTCCACTGAAGAAACAGGAAGCAGGAAGTAGGAAACAGGAAGTAGTAGCAGGTTGACTGACTGAGCGGCTCGTTGTCGTTGCAGCTGCTGCAGAGTCCGGCTCACGTCCTGCCGGCCGCCGCCGCGCTCTGCTCCGCCTTCATGGAGGCTCTGCTCGGCGTCGCCACGGAAACCAGGTCAGAACCAAAACTGATTACAATTTAAACATTTAGAAATGATTAAATGGTGAAAATTGTGACTTGGATTAATGGTTTCTCACAGCATGTTGGTTCATGAAACGTTTCATAGATTCAGTTACAGAAACAAACAGCAGTTTGTTAAATTGATCTGAAACAATGAGACTAAACGTGATCCAGAATCTGCTGACGAAGCGTTTGGGTCCGAAACCTGGAGGAACCGGTTCAAACATCCAACAGAAAGTTCAGCATGACTCGGCACAGAAAACTGCTGCAACAGGATCTGCCTGAGTTGTTTTCCTGCTGAGTCATGCTAACGTTTCCACCGTTCCTCCAGGGAAAAGAAAACCTCAGCTGGAGAAACGCCCAGCGACATGGAGGAGGAGGAGGAGGAGGAGGAGGAAGATTCAGACGAGGAAATGGAAACCAGAGCCACACGGTCAGAGGAGGCGCCGCTGGAGACGGACAGCGCCGGCCCGGTTCTGAGCAGAGCCCAGGTCAGGGAGCTGAGGCGGGTCAGGAAACTGGACCACAGCTGGTTCTCCAGCCTGCTGGACTCCTGAGCACCAGAACCAGAACCTGGGAGCGGTTCTGGGTTTCCTTCCAGGAAGGAGAAGCGACAGGAAGCTGGTTCTGGACGTGGACGGGTTCTGACCCAATTCTTCCTGTTGGCTCCATCGGACCGGTTCCATCTGGTTCTGATGTTTATTTTATGACTCCTGAAATAATAAACCTCACTGATGGTTTGTGCCGATCAGGCAGAACATTACGACCGGCGTCCGTCTGAGCCATGTCCGGACATTTTAGTAGAAATTATTTTAATGGATTTTCTCACTGGACATCTTGATATTCTGCAGACTGTCCCTTTAAGAGCCTCCGGCCATCGCTCTCACTGCGTCTCCAGTGGTCATAATGTTCTGCCTCGTCCTTGTGACTCAGCTTTTACTAAACTTGAGTTGCAGAGAACTGAATTAGTTTTTCCTTAATTTTCTTACAGAAACAAGATTTTAATTGTTTTGTTTCCTAAGAACAAAAAAGTTTGGATAATTTTTTTATTTATTCCAGTAAAATAAAAACTGAGTTTTCATAAAACCTGCTGACTCATCATCTGGCTTTCTCCACTTCCTGTTAAATAACGTTATGATGAAGATTCCATTGTCTTCCTCATCAGAAATCAGGTCATCAGCGCTTTAGGGAGATAAATATTTAGTTTAATATTCACTTCAAATTCTTATTTTTTAGCCTCAAATATTTAGCTTACTAATTATTGAGTTGGTTACATATTTAGTTGACTATATAGTTAGCAAGATAGGTAAATATTTAGTTTGCTAACTTGCTAATATTTTGCATATTTAGCTTTATAACTAAATATTTAATTTACTAAATGCTAATGTCAACAGCAAGTCAGCAAAAATATTTTTTTTGGTTTGTCAGCTTAGTTACCAAAAACAAATGGTCACTAAGTGCCTAGCTTTATCGGTGCAGCGATTTATCGGTGCCGATTTCCTGCATTTTGGGAGATGGTCAGATTTTCACATGTGAAGCTGATTTTATCTGGGTCTAAGAATCGACCTCTGACCTTTTACTCTCTGGTGAGAACGGTCACGTTTACAGGTAACATAATGACGGCGGCAGACTGGTGACCTGTCCAACTGTGAACAAAACAACGGAGATGATTGTTGATTTCACAGGGAACAGGGTCAAAGGTCATACCCTATTTCCATCCTGGGAGAAGTGGAGGTGGTGAGGAATATAAACACCTGGGTGGTCACCGTGACAACAGACTGGACTGGAGACGCAGCAGAGAAACGTCTGTAAGAGACGGAGCGACTGGAGGAAGAGAAGATCCTTCAGGTTTAGATCTTCTGTTGGTGAGAAGATCCATCCGTCTGTTGGAGCAGTAGAACCAACAACAGCAGCTGGTTCTGGTTCTGTTCTGGTTCGGTTCTGGTTCTGACTGTGGAACCTCTGGAGATGATGATGTAAAGAAGGATTCTACATAAAACCTAGTAAATTATTGCCGATTCTGACCGTCCTCTTCATGAGAGTCTCAGGGAGGCGGAGCGTGTTCAGTCAGAGGCCGTTTCAGGGTCAGTGCGGCACAGACTGCTACAGGAGATGCTTCCTGCCGACAGCCATCAGCATCAATTTCTCTGAAGCATTTCTGTGATGAGCTGCAACATTTTATTTCCCTTTGAGATTTAGAAATTATTTTTTAACTGAATTTGAATTTAGCCTGAAACTAAATATTTAGTTTGTTTAGTATTTTTTAGTTTATAGCTGACATGGTAACCTAAATATTTATGTTAGCATGTTAGCAAAATAGTTATCCAACTAAAATATTCTGCTTGCTAACTAGGAGCTTGAAACTCTGACGTCATTTATTACCGTATGAATAACATCGGGAAGATTATTCGTGTTTTTTCCCTCTTATCTATAAGAATAATAATAATCCAAATGATTACTGTTGATTTTTACAAATGGCCGCCATTCCTTCCTGCTGAACTCATCTGATGATTTTGTTTTTCTGCAGAACCGTGAACTCGGTCGGACCCAGCTGGGTTTAGAAATCCTGATCAGACATTTTCCCATCAGATCCGTTTTCTTTGTTTCATCTTAGCAGCTTCTTCATTTCCTGCCTTCAGTTTATTATCTGGTGGTTTTACTGCAGCTGGTCATCAAACCGGGTCGCCTGCAGGATCCCGCCGGTTTATGGTCTTTATCGTAAAGCTGCTCCCAGCTGTCATAAACCGACAGAACAACGGTAACCATGGCAACCCGTATATTCGATTATTCTAAAATTTCTGAGTTTTTCGAATATTTTATTTTTGGAGCTCAGGAATCCGAGTTTTTTCTTGAAAATTTGTCAGACCAATTTTAAAATTGACAGTTTTTGGGGTTTTTTCGTACATACCATCACGGCTGAACGCCTGAACGGCCATTTCACATTTCATCTGACTTTCACGTTGATGTGACACATCGTGATTCTGCAACCGATGGTTTTTATCAGCCTCCTTCGTCTGGTTCTGATCCGGCGGCCATCATCTAAACGGTTTGAAGGTAAACTTGGAAAACAGTCGGATGATTTTTGGATGAAATTATCACAAATGTTACAGAAAATAGTCGATTTGCGTCACATTCTGCTGCTCTTCCTCCAGACTTTCTTCTACTTCAGTTTTTCAGCTGAACTTTAGTCTTTACGCTGTGTAATGGCTGACCTTTGAACCCAGGGACGTATAGGCTGACCTCGCTATCAGCAGCCTTATCGAGGCTGACTGGTTCTGCTGGAGGTTCTGGCTCGGTCCAAACCATCATCCTCATCACCTCATGACATGTCAGATGTCAGTGAGCTGACCTCTGATATTTTCAGAAATGTTTTTCATAAACAGGAACTTCTCTCCAGTCCCAGTTCCTGCTGCTGGACTTTCACCGCCGTCAGCACCATCAAATCATTTCATCTCAGTTCTCACATCCGGTTCCTGCTGGTTTCTGCAGAACCTAACGGCATGACGGTGCAGCTCCACGGCTCTTGGTCAGCAGGTCAAAGGTCATCACAGATCAGAAAAACACTGAAGGACGGAGGAGAATCAAGATGGCGGCTGGACTGAGGTTAGCGGAAAAGCCACGTTCAGTTTTTATCTGATGGGATTCAAACTTCAGAGGATAACAGACGGAAAGATCGATTGGTTTCAACATTTAGTTTTATAAATGATATCTGAAAAGTGTGGCATGCATTTGTGTTTGAGCCCACTTTACTTGGATGGTTGTATCCATCTGCTCCTTTTCAGTAAGCAACACCTGGCAGCAGGATGCATTATGGGAAAAAGGTGAGCCAGTGAGGACTGTGGTCATTCATTTATAAATGCCTGTTTGAAACTTAATATTTAATTAGCAAGGATATTTAGTTTATCAAGCTAAATATGCAGTTTGATAACATTAGCAATCTAAATATTTAGCTTGTTAATAAATATTGGTTAGCATAATAATTAGGCAGCAAGATTAAATGTTTTAAAGTGATGACAGCGTCAGCGCTACTGTTTTAGTTAGCATTGTCCACATTGGCAACAAGTGACTCTAGGCCTGTCACAATAATCAATAAATCAATTAATTGCATGATAAATGAAAACAAGATCAATAATTTTGAATATTATAAATTGATGATTTATTGTTTTTCTCTTTTCTTCTCTTCCCACCAAAATCTGGATGATAAAGTTTTCAGTTCGGTTTCAACCAGCTCCTTTTTGAAGGACAATTTTGTTGTTTACTTTAGTATTTAAAATGTTTCCCAGTTCCAGTCAAATGTTCATCACAATTTAAAGTTTATTGCTTTTAATGTTCTTGCATTCTTTTGTCAATATCATTTAAAATGGTCTCAAAACAACAATATTATCATTTATCACAATAACGTCTGGGACAATTTATCGTCCAGCCATATGTGTCATCATGACTCAGCGTTTTCTTGGCTCCTGTTTCCGTCGTAACGAGTTGAGTTGATGAAAGTCCGAGTCATTTTAGACGCTCAGAGCTGCAGGTGGTTCCTGCTGAACTCGACTCCTCCGTCACCGAGCGAATCCAGGTCAGTCTTTGACTCTCAGCTCTGGTTACAGTCCAGTTTTAGCACTTTGACACTAGATACCTTTAGAGAGCTCACACACACACACACACACACACACACACACACACACACACACACACACACACCCACACACACAGAAGACTCGACACAGCCTGGTTTTCATCCAGTTCTTTATTTCTGAACTTCTTCATCTACTGGAGTGTGATTCTTACACAAACAAACCTGATTCCTTTATGATTTCACGCTCTTAACTAGAAAACTACAATACTGTATGTTTATATACAACACACACACACATATATATATTAAAGTAAAGGAGATTAGAGCAGGTGTTTTCAAATAAATGCAATAAAAGCACAAATTAGCACAGAAACAACAAGATATAAAAACAGTTAAAAAACAAACGGTTCATATTTATTTCTATTCCTCTAAGCTAAAGTCGACTCAGACCAGACGTTAACGTGGAGTTAGTGAGTGATATTCCTGAATAGACTCCCTCGGTTCTGCGCCGCTCCGGGCCGGTTCTGATGACCCGGTTCGGTTCCGTGTGCATTACGCGGCGATCGGCAGGTTTCCATTAAGGCGTTCAGACAGACAGGAAGCGGATAAAGCTATAAAGTTTCATTTACAAGGTAAAGAGAACTGTTCAAACCTCTGGGGTTAAATATTCATTCGTCTTGATTTGCTCTGTAGCTTATATCGACTCGCATCGCAAAAAACCACAATAATCTGGATTATTCTGACCAGATTTAACTAGAAAAAGTTCTGATTCTGCCACAAATTCTTCATATTTTACCTCTGCTGTCATCTTTTAAACCGGTCTACACTGACGGTTCTAAAGACCTTCTTGAGTTTTCATTGGACTTTCTTTGCTTTTGTACTTATTTTCAGCCCAGAACTCAAATAAAGTCCCAGTAAAAACATTTTTCAGGCTCTGTTGGAGCCAGAATGTTGAGATTAGCTTCATGCTCAGCTGAAACAGCAGCCAAGGTCCAAAGAAAAGACAAAAACCTCCAGAAGGTCTGCAGAGTTTTACTCAAGACCATCTAAAATTTTTAATTAGTCTGTTTGGATGCAAAATGAAAAGAATTTTGGGTCCAAAGAATTAAAGTTTCACTTGATCAGCAGCTTATTTTGGTCTTGATCAAAAGTTCTTCAGGCTTTCTGAAGCTTTCGGGTTTTTTGGACTCTGGCTGATTTTACCTCAGAAGGATTATAAATTGAATCATACAGGTTGAATTTTCTTCTGCATGACGGTCTTTTTTTTAAGGTGTTGTTGGCTCTAGTGGCCTTTATTTGAGCCTAATAAAGGGAAGGTGGAAGACATGAGGCAAAGGTCATCAGAGCGGTATAGAAGCTGTGGTTAGCTTCAGGCTAAAGGAAAACTCTGAACTGCAACAAATGATCAGCAGCCAAAGTCCAAAGAAAACTGTTGAGTCTTTTCTGAAGACCATTTCTTAAACAAACAAACTGTTTGACATGAAGGAATGAAAGTGACGGCTGGTCAGTGTGGCTGATGGAGACGTTTGTAATTTGAGGAAATGGCAGTTTCTACTGGCGAACGCTGCTAAGTGTTTATAATATGTGCCTTTGTAATATATAATACATGCGCCCTCAGTCACGGGTCGTCTGCGGCCCGTGACTGAGGGCGGACCGCGGTTAGTGGGCGGGGCTTCAACTTTGTGCAAAAATAAACTAAAAAACTGAACGAGAGATCAGAGTGGAATGACAGACGTCAATCACATAAAGTGCCTGAGTAACGACAATCACAACAGAAATCAGAAGAACTGAAACATTATCGCAAACTACCTGAAAAGACGATTTTCTTCTCTTCTAATGGGAGAAAGAGCTCAGCCCGCCTGCGGTGGTGCTGCCACCCGCAGGCGCAGAGACGTACTGCAGAGACCTGGCTTCCCTCACTTCCTTTTTCACCAGACTTTGGTAACTAAGAGCTATTATTGCGGTGCGCGAGTTTTTGTTTGGTACGAGAAAAACACAATACTGCTGATAAAGTTAGTGAATAAATATAGTCGGACCCTTTAAGATGCCAGTGAGTTTGGTTAAGTAGGAGGCGTCTCCTCAGCACCGGCGAGAGGCGTTCAACCCGCGCCCCATCGCCCGCTTCCCTGACCGTCCCCTCCGCCGCCGCCGCGTACGGCCGGCCGACGGGAGGACGACGTACCTCGGGTCTAATGGAGGAGGCGGAGCCTCGACTAAACTATGTGTTAATAAGCAAACCCCGTCTTAGCTAAAGCTACAAGCTAGTTTTCTGTGACGCTAACCCGTCTATCCAGCATCAAGATGCTAACAGCTACAATCAGGATGCTAACAGCTACAAGCGTTGGTGTTAGTTGGGTGAATGAGAGGCAGGGCGGTCCGGGTAGGACAGAGTCTCTGTAATGGCGGCTCTACACGGTGGTGGGAGGAGAGGCGTCCGTCTCCGCCTTCTGCTCCGGCGAGCAGCACAGGAAGAGGCGGCTGCCCAGGCTCTTGAAGGCGAAGCGGAAGTACATGGCGTGACCCATGGCCACGAAGGACACGGAGATGATGACGAGCAGGCCGAAGGCCTCGGGGTTGGGCGCCAGGATCACCATGATGAAGTGCAGCAGATCCAGGAGGTAGTTCATGGAGTTCTGGACGCCGTTGATCACCCCGCGCTCCGACTCGATGACGTTCTCCTGGATGAGTTGGGTCACGGTGAGGTCAAAGGACCACAGACCTGCAGGGCGGCGGAGGAAGCAGCGGTTAGCAGCAGCCTGACTTACTGCCTCATTAAAAGCCACTTCACTCCGCAGCGGCTCAATCTGGAACATTATTGGCTTCAAAGGTTGCAAATATGACGCATCATCTGGAGGAGATTCTCAGCACGCGGACCCCACGCTGACCCCACGCTGCGTGGCTCCTCACTTTATCAGGGAGGAAGAAAACACGCCGACGCAGCAAACTGAATCCAATCAGCTCCAGATTACCAGGAAAATCAGCCGGATTATTAATCTGCGATTCATTTGACTTAGAACAACATCTATAATTATTACAACTTTATTCTGGTAATATTATGACTAAGTTTATTAGACTTATCAAATAACTGTTGTATTATTACAACTTTAAAATCGTGACTATTCTCTTATTTTAATTTCATTCTTATAATTATGATTTTTTAATATATATTTTTTTCTCATATTACAACTTTAATCTTGTAATTAAAGTATTTTTTTTGTCTTAAAATAAGGAGTTGTTTTTGTTTTTGGTGATTTTTTTGCACCAGAACCCACGGAGTACAGGGTCAAAGGTCGTCGGCCGGAGTCCACAGAGAGACTGGGATTAGCAGAGATTAAAGAAAGTCTGGCAACTTAGAAGGAGAGAAAGGATCAGGGAACGGGGAGATGCTCACCGACTCTGGCGGCGATGACGCCAGCGAACAGCAGGCTGACGGACATGTAGGACTGCAGCGGCGGCGGCTCCTGGGCCAGCGGCGGCGGCGTGGTGGCGTTGGTGCTGAAGGCGGCGCCCAGGCTGTGCTCGGCCTCCGGCAGGCTCTGCTGCCCCATCAGGTGGGCGTACAGGTCCTGGAAGGGCGACACGCTCAGGTCGAAGGGGCTGCCGGGGGCGAAGACGGAGAAGACGCACAGCAGGAGGCAGCAGAGCTGCGCCGTGCCGGAGATGAAGCCCGTCCGGATCAGGCCGCACTTCCTGCGGATCCAGGTGAAGGCCACGGTGCCGCAGATGCCGGAGATGGCGGAGGCGCCCATCAGCAGGCTGAGGATGGAGCCGTTGAGGCCCTGCGTGTAGGCGAAGCCCGTGGTGATGCAGTCGAAGCCCAGCACCGTCATGTAGAGGAAGGCCAGCGACATGCCGGCCAGGAAGATGTCCTGCTTGTAGTAGGCCACCCATCCGGCCCTGAAGGTCCGCAGCGGCTGGCTCGCCGCGCCGCAGCAGCCCGCCGCCTTGCCGGGATCTGCGGCGCCGGGCGGCGAGGCGTCCATCAGCGGCTGAGACGATTCCTCGGGACTCTGGCCGTTCTCACAGTCTGTCAGGGAAACAGGAAGCTTTGGATCAGCAGGTTTAAAGTTAAAGTTCAAACGGACGACGGAGAATCAGAAGTTTAAATTCCGAGAATAAAGTCGTGACATTACCACGAAAATATCATATTATATCATTATATAAAATGATATTTTCTTCTGGTAATATCACGACTTTATTCTCGTCGTTGAAAGAGAAAAAGAGCTTCGATAAGAATCAGCCAGATCTGATCCGTCTCCGTTCTCTCAGGTTCCTGCTGCTGATCATTTGATTCTAATAAATATTTGCTTATTATTAAGTTCTAACTTCAGAAGATGCTCAGTATTGTTCAGTTTAATTTTTAAAATATTCCTACTTCAGTCTGTTTTTACAACTTTCTCATATTCAGACTTTATTCTCATTACAAACTCATTTTATTTCATCTTTTCATAATATTACAACTAATCTCAAACAATTTGCTCATTATTTTGACTTCATTCTTGGATTATGACTTTATTCTCATTATTATGACTTTTTTGACTATTTTCATAGCCTTACAATTTTTTCTAATATTCAGATTTTTTCTTGTATTTTCGCCTTTTCCTCATAATAAATCATTTCTCCACAGCAAACTGCAGAAATGGGACAAACACACACAGGAAGTGTGTGTTTGGGGTCAGAGGTCAGGGCGCCGGTACCTTTCAGGGGGCTGAGCTGCTTGAGCTCGTGCTGCTGCTCCTTGTGGACGGCCTTCAGGGCGAGCGCCGGCGTCTTCTGGTAAACCTTCCACAGCAGGCCGTACTCCACGCACATGGAGGCCAGGTTCCAGCCGGAGATGAAGCCGCAGCCCACGAAGTGCGAGCCGAACGCCATGATCTGGCCCACCAGCATGGGCGCCAGGATGTTGGTGAGCTGGTCGATGATCCGCACCGTGGCGTTCATGTCTGCGGGAGGAGAAACGCCGTGGGGTCAGCGGGTTCACTGCAGCAAATCTCTTAAATAGCTCAGAACAATCAGGACATAAAGCAATGAGAGCGAGTCAGCAGCGCGGCAGTCCAAAGTCTGGCGCTCACAGACACGAGCGGAAACTCACCGGCCAGGCTGCTGCTGTCCTGGCCGGCCACCACCACCACCCAGTCCCGCTGGATGGTGATGGAGGTGGCCGTGCTGGCCAGGTTGGCCACGTTGGCGATGCTGATGACCAGGATGTAGCAGACGGTCTGGAGGAGAAACACACCAGGATTTAACCTCTGAACTCCGGTTTGTTCTTATCAGCAGGTTCAATCCTGACAAAGCTGATTTTTCCTACATTCATTAAATGCAACAAAACTATAAACGTCTGCATTAACATCTCGTCTGACAAGTAAAACTGATATTAAAAAACGATGTTAGTTTCCATCGTTGTGTTTCATGTGACTTCAGTTGGTCATGTGATGATGATGCAGCGAAGGATTGTGGGATGTTTAAAGGAAGGATGTGATCACATGACCAGGACGCAGCCAACCAGTATTTTAACACGATTAATCAATTTTACAGATCATTCTAACAACTAATTATTCTAATGATTAATCAATTATAACAACTAATCATTTAGTCTATCGATTCTGTCAATTAATGGATTATTCTGACGATTAATAAGATTAAGAAAATACAATCTGCACATTTTCTATTTCACTTTTGAAACCTTTTTATATAATATTAGAAACACATTAAAAAGCAAAGAAATAATTTTACTTCTTTTTTAAATACCAAAATCAACAAGTTGTTGTTTAGAAAAGAAAATCAGGTAGAAATCCAGTTTAAACACATTTTATAAAACTTATGAAATAATTGCTAAACATTTGATAAAAAGTCACTACATTTTCCTACAAAGTTTAGAAGTAACAGAGTTTATTTCTTTTATTATTTAAATTTTTTGGCCCATTTGGCCACGCCCCAGTCTCTCTTGGCTCCGCCCACTTTGCTGGGATTTACTTTGAATACGAGTAAATATTTAGATGTTTGTAAATAAAAATGCTGATTTTTAAACTGTAAAGGAAAGAACTGGAGCAGCTTTTTAAACAAAATTTGTTAAAATAATTGAATAATATTATCGTTCCCTCCTTTATCATGTATTTTGAAGTAAACTTTCGTTCAGGCCCTGAAAGTTCTGCGAGTTAAAGCAAATATTTTTGATAAAAAGAAACTAAACTCAAAGGTCGAGTCCTGCTCTCCTGCCAGGTTATGCAAACCGACCAGAATCGATTTCTAGTTTTTTGGGAAAAAATCTATAATTGTCTGTAAATAATTAGCAGGTAGCAGAAACCGAACGCTGCAGGTCAGCTGCGCCGTAATAAAGGCGTCTTAACGACTCAAACTGACATGTTGTAAAACAAGTTTAGGGCTCAGCTGCTCCGGTCGGCATGGCAACAGGAATCTGTCAGCAGGCGGATCAGGGAAGGATTTTCCTCCGTTTTCAGTCACATGAGCAACCTGCTGACCGGGCGGCCTTCGACTAGCGCCCCCTCCCACACACACACACACACACACACACACACCACAGACAGAACGCCTTTGTCCTGACCCGGGCCGGCCTGCCGAATCAGCATGCCTGCAGCTCCAAACCAAACAACCGGACCACCCGCCGCACTTTTCAGCTCCGTTTTGTTTCTAGGTTTGCGGTCATTAACTAGGCCCGTCATGATAAAGTTAGTTGCAATAAACGATTATGTTGTTGTTTAGTAAATAAACACTTTAATAAATAAACCAAACAGAAACGACAAATTAATTAATTATGAAATCACTGGAAACTAAACTGAGACCAAAACTCCAGACTGAAGCCTTTTATCATCCAGCTGGTTAGAAAGAGAAAAACGGTAAATCATGCAAATAGAAATTATTGTTTTTAATTTATCATGTGATGAATTGATTTATTGCTTATTGATAAACTGTTTTCAGTGGATCTTACCAGAATCCAGCCGTTGTAGAGCTCCACCAGCTGGGCCTTGAAGTGGAAAACCAGCATCAGCAGAACGCCGCACATGATGACGCAACTGTTCTGGACCAGCAGCGACGTCTGGGCCACTGTGGAAACACCGGGCCCACGTCAGACCGGACCGGGCCAAACGCTCCAACCCAAACCTGACCAAAAGCTCTGACCCAAACACACCTGACCAAACACACCTGACCAAACCAACCCAACCCAGAGCAGACCCGTGTTGAGCGTTCAGACGCTCACCTTTCAGCCGGGGGTTCCTGTCCACCCAGTTGCCAATGTTGGCGCCCAGCAGCAGCACGGACCCGGCCACCACCAGGCCATAAACGGCCGTCAGCAGCAGGCTGTTCCCGTACAGCTCCACCAGAAAAACGGCCACCGCAAAGTTCCACATCCGGTCACCCTGCAGCCAGACGCACATCCAGATATTTCACATTTCTACTTTCTGTCTTAATTTTTTATTTATTTGCATTTCCATAAAACACATTTACATATCTGGCTGTAATTAGCTGCAAATCTGGAAACTCAACAACATTCAAAATAATTTTTTAGGGCCGTAAAGGAAGCTTGATTTTAAAATGTATAAAGAACTTACCAAATATAAACTGTTTTTCTACAATAATCAGTTTTTCCAATGAAATTCAGGAGAACAGGAGTTTCATGTTTGGTTTGGATCTACGATTCTCTAGAAGTAGGACAAAAACTAAAATAACTAGTTTATTTAAAATAAAATAAAATGGAGTCTGCATATAAATCAATTTATAGACTTATTTCAAGCATTTTTTCTTTTAGATAACACGATAAAGAATACTACATTTTTTACTTTCTATCTTTAGACAGATTTACAAACTACACAAACAATGAGAGCAGATATTTGTCTTTCAGGTGCCAAAATATTTGGTTTATTATAAGAAATTAATCATATTTACAGGTAACATTCAGCTCTACTCACCCATGTTGACAGTGCATGGCCCATGTAAATAAGAAACTTGGCTGAAGTGAAGAAATGTCTGATGGATTCTGAAGAGATATTATTATTAGTATTATTATTATAATCATAATTATTATTTCCCCTGGGTAATTACACAAATATAGTTGTATAAATAATATCTCACCGGTGCATGTTGCCTTCTTGGGTCCAGTAGTTTCCATTTTAAAAGCCTGATTTTCCTTCTTTTGTGCTGGACAGGAGCGGAGCCTCTGCTCTCTCTACGTCCAACCGTCGGCAGCAAGAAGCAGAAAAATCAAAAAACCAAAAGAAAACGCGACGTTTCTCCCCTTTCCTCCCTTCCGAACTTAGCTAACACTGTAGCTGAAGTTGGAAAGAAATGTTCGTATGTTCTGACGGATGGGTTCGACCCAGAACAGACGGGGAATGGCTGCTTCGCTGTCCGGCTGCGGGTCGTGGCTCCGTCCGCTCTCCTCTGCTGCTCTCTGTTTACGTCCCCGCCGTTACATATACCCACGCTGTGACGTCATCATTTGCATAGGGGCACAAACAAACGCGGTGCACTCCCATCGCACGCGCTCCTAAGGAAGAACGACAGAGAAGTTAAAAATGGCGGAACGCGTCTTTACTACAGGCTGTTAGAGCAGCGCGTCCTCAGCTGCTCCTCCAGACTCACTGCCTGCTTGTTTTTGGTGTTTCCTTGCTTCAGTCCGGCTGATTAACAGCCGTTTATTGAACTGCAATCAGTTGAATCAGGGAAACCTCTAACATGTGGGCCAGTGAAACACTGTTAGAGGACTGGAGCTCCGATAAAAACCGGATTTAGTCATTTTCTTTTCATGTTTGGTGACTTTTCTTTACTTCTAGTGGCTCCATTATCAACATGTTTACATCTAAAAAGGACAAAATCTGTCCACAAATAGATAAATGATTTTTACCAAGAGGAACCAGAAATATATTACCAAAATGACTTTTGTAACCAGGGCCGGATAAAGGTTGAATGGGGCCTGAAGCGGAATTTGATTGGGTTGCCCTCTTCCTATTCAGAACTTTAGCAGCAATTTAATCAATTAATTTGGTTGAATTTGGGAGAATTGGGCTTAAAATTCAAACGGCTAAGCTTACAGTCACTGAGTTGTGAACAAACTGAGTTCAAACAAAAACAAAGATTAAACTCATAGCATCAGATTCTAACTTTGTTAGCTCAACAATCCTGGTCATGTTCAGGAACAAGCCAGGCTCAAACCCTGCTGGTTCCTGGGAAGTTCTGGAACAGCAGCGTCAGCATGGAGGACCGTGCTGCAGCTGCTGCTGCGGCGGCGGCGGCTGCTATGGCTGCGTTGGAAACAGGAAAAACAGAACAACACAATGACTTGACAGAGTTTGACCCAAATGAACTGTGTGTTTCCATTTATAATTCAAAGTCATAATTTCTGTATTCCAGGACAGAAAATGAATCTGAAACATCTCTGCAGTCGGAAACTCGGACCTCAGCATCCAGTGTGTGAGAACGGTACAAGCTGCAGAAATAACATATTTTCATCCATTTCATCTGGTTTCTATTTTCATAACTTGTGAAAAACTGACCAAGTTGAATTTTTCATTTAAAAATTTAATTAAACATTTTCTATGTTTAGCTAAAAACAAAACAAAAAAAATAAATCTTAATACTTTCTTAACATGTTTTAAAACTATCCATCCATCCATCCATTTTCTGTTCACCCTGTGTCCCTAATGGGGTCGGGAGGGTTGCTGGTGCCTCTCCAGCTACGTTCCAGGCGGGAGGCGGGGTTCACCCTGGACAGGTCGCCAGTCTGTCGCAGGGCAACACAGAGACATACAGGACAAACAACCATGCACACACACACTCTCACACCTTGTTTTAAAACTAAATTAAAAAATATGCAAATGTTCAAAAATGTATGTGCATCACAGATTAGCATTAATATACAATCTACTTGATGTTCTCCAGAGAGGTCAGAGGTCAGTAGGCCGTTCAGAGGCCTTCAGGACATGGAGCAGGACGTCTGCGCTTCCAGGAAGCTGTGCAGCAAAACCTCAACAGTCCTTAGATATCAGAGAGTTAACTTCATCTCTACGTTGTGCCAGTAATTAATCCGCTTCCAGATCTGAAGGCTCTTCAGAGGAAAGTTTAGTTTTCCTGTGAATTAGAGAAATATCATCTTTTTGTGTCTTTGTTCTGTTTCTGCAGACGATCCAGCTCCAGTTTCTGGAAAGTTTCTCTAGAAAAACTTTAAAACTGAACATCTGCTGCAGCTGCAAATATTTGTTTAGGAAACTGCATGACTTTTAGAGACAGTGACGCTCTGCATCGCCAGCGTTCATGTTTCAAATGACTTATTCTGTAAAGAAGGCAAAGAATGATTTAATTAGAGTTTCAGACCATATAAAATAATTGAATTAAAAGCAATAAAAACTGGGATGAAAACATTTTAAAGATGAATAACTAGAATAAATTAAAAATATAGTTTCATATTATTAAAAATAACATACAAATGATCTCATAAAAGAATGAAGTATTCTATTTATTTAACGTCAGAAGGTTTTCGTCAGCTAATTGTTGACGGCATCCAGACTTTAGATTATTTCTATCTTTGCTTTTTTTAGTTATTTCTTCTGTAAATATTTTTATTGTCTCCTAATAAAACTTTGAGTTCTCTCCTGTGAATTATTTAGTGAGTTTTTTGTGTTTTCTTAAAGATGAAGTTTAACTGTTGTTCTAGATTCTGCATATTTTTACAGTGTACTGTTCTACACTGTACAATTTCATTAACAGATTCCAGTTAATCTATATATTTTTATTAATCTGCTTTGTTCCACAGGAAGCTGCAGAAACCTTTGAAGGATTTGGACATTTTAAACGTTGCTAACATAAAGCAGCTGCAGGAAGGAGAAGTGCAGGTAAGGTTTCCATGGATGACTTGCATTTCTCCGGTTTGTCAACAGAGCGGAGCAGAGGTGTAATTACGGCTGCTGCTCCATCAGGTAACAAACACTGATCAGCTGGAGGTCTCTCTGGTTTCTCTGGGTTTTATTGTTCATGGAGATGTTTTTGGATCTGCAGTGATGAATAATTGCCACTAATCCCAGCAGCGTTGTGTTTCTGAGCTGATGTTGTCTTAGAGCTGAAGGATTCCAGAATGATCCGTCCAGATTCAGCAGGCCAACCTGGCATGTTGTGAAAGAAACAAAAATGCTCTCTGTCTTGTTTCATTTCTCCCTCTGGCACAAACAAAGGAGGGGGCGGAGCCTCACATTCCCATCGCTTCATCTGCAGGACAAGAGTCCGGTTTGACTTCAGGCATCCAAAAGAGTAAACATTTAATTTTTAATGTCTTGTATTCTGTAAACGTCTTTATTTGCTGCAGAAGAAACAATGAAGAACTGAAAAGTGCGTCTACATGCTTCAGGTCCCGATCAGAGTGCAGATGAACCTGTTCTGACCTGAAGGGCCTGAGGGAAGGTCAGAGGCTCCAGGTTCAGCGAGAAAATATGCAGAAAGTTCAGATCTAAATTTTACAGCAGAGTCAGAGTGAACAGGCCGAGGTTCACATCGCTTTAGTTCATTACGTGATTTTCTGGCTCATCTCAGGCTGTTCAGAGACGGAGATGATCAATATTTAGACAAGGTGGATCTGCAGAGCGACACCTGAAACCTGGACTCAGTCTGTGTACCTAATAAAGTGGCCACTGGCAGTAAATCTCCAGGATTTCTGAATATCTTCAAAAAATCCTGGAAAAACAAAGTTTTTCTTTGTTCCCAACTTTTTCCCATTTCTTTCATTGAATCTGAACAAAAGTCCCAAAGATAGATCTGGATTTTATCTCCATCAGACGATCAGAGGAAGCATGAAGCTTCTGTCGGGTTCAGATGAAACAGACGAACTGAGCAGCTGCTGCAGAAAACGTCGGTTACGGATCGTAACCCCAGATCCTATTTCATAAAGGCTTCGCCCTGTAAGGCTATCGCTAGTGGGTTTATCGTGAGGGTTAAACCCACTAGCGATAGAACTCACAGGTCCGACCTAAAACTTGTTCTACGCTAAATAGTTTTTATGGGTCGATACAAAATGTTAAATTTATTCGTTTGGAGAAGAAAAGAAATTTTATCATTTTCTTTTAGACAGAGAATTCAACAGTGGACACCACTAAAAATATAGCTGTGCTAACTCTAAAGCACTCATCAAAAACATTAGTTCCGCTAATACTAAAGTGCTAACTGTTTATGCTAATGCTAAAGCTAAAGCGCTGGTCGGTAGAAAGATTTCTATTTAGTCTTTGGCTAAAGACCAGGAGTTATTTCTCCTGCTATCGCTAGGCTAGCATATTTGTTTTGGTTGTATTTACCCACAATGCCCTGCTCCGTAGTCCACTTCATGGTTTGGTCTCTGGACGGCTTGGCGTTCTCATATGCATTCAAACCGAACCAGAGTTCACTTCAACTGAACCCAGACCGAGGTTTGAAGGCCACAGGTCAGAGGTCAGTTAGCGTTCACACCTCACCAACTGAACCGTACTTTCTACAGAATTTAGATTGAAGTGGATTAAAAAAAGCACCTTTATATTTTCCGACCTGCCTGATTTTACAGGGACTCTCCAGTTCAGATCTGGAAAGCCAGGTTAGCTCTAGAGTTTCCACTGGACCGAACCGAGCTGATTCTGGTCGCTTAATTCGGATTTTCAGAATAAAAGCTGGGGTTGTCCTCTCTGGGTGCTGTCTCATGCCGTGAGGGAGCAGAACTGGCATAAGCGGGTATTTTGGGCTCAGCGGTAACAAAGGGCTCAGGTGAGTCTTTGTGATGTATTCAGGGCCCAAACAGAGCAGAGAGCCGCTGGAGCGGAACCAGATTAGTGGGTCGGTGTGTCAGCCCGCCGGGCTCAGCTGGCTGTCATCAGCGGTCAGACGGCTGCTCTGTTATTTTCAGCACAGGTAAGTCTGCCTCCTTTTGCTGCACAACAAGCTGTGTTTACCTGGGCTAATTTTATCCCGGATGGATAAAAATATGAATGACTGACCCGCTGCGGCCTTGCGCTGCCGGGCCCAGGATAAAGCTGCGATGCTGGAGGATTTTCAGCTATTCTTCACCAGAGAGCCGAGCTTTTTACAGCTAATGCTAACGGCGTTTTATCAGAGCAGGTAAATAAATCTGCTGTTTCCTCGGAGCGGTGCTGGTTCTGATGGTTCTGAAACTGCGGCGCTTCGGTCTCTAAGACTTTGATCTGCTTCACATCAATAAGCATCAAAGGTCTCAGTCTGAGGCCTGTCAAGAAAATCCGAGCTCATCCCACTTCCCCATGCTGGAGATTTTAGTTTAACAGTAATAATAAATAAAGTTATCTTTAAAATGAATCACTCAAGTGACATCAAGGCCCAACAGTAGACTTAAGTGTCAATAAAATAAATCTGGTTGTGTGTGTTGTTTTGTCTCATGCAAACTTTGCTTTAATTCTACTTTTTTCTATCTAATCATAAGAAATCATAGTCAGTCAGAGAGAGTCATTAAACAGGAAAAGCAGGTTTCCTGGAAAAAGAGGAAGTTTCCAGCCTGCAGATTTATAAAAATAGCTGAGACTATTTTAAAGCATGAAAGTTTAAAAAAATTAAATCTAAACATTATTAGTAATTGGATAAGATTCAAAGTAAAATACTTATATTAATATTGGTTTACTTGTAATAATACTTACACTTATATTTGTGGGAACACTTACAAGAAAAACAAGTAACTGTAACTTTAGTAGTAAATAATTAGAATCATGTATTATTCTTGGTTTCTTTTCAGAAAAACATCTGTAATAACTCACATTAAGATCATAATAAGAGTAACTAATAAGTTATGGTTATAAAATCATAAATGAATGATAGATCAGAGAAGCTGAAGAAAATAAATGTGATATAAGTTATGGTTATAAAATCATAAATGAATGATAGATCAGAGAAGCTGAAGAAAATAAATGTGATATAAGTTATGGTTATAAAATTATAAATGAATGATAGATCAGAGAAGCTAAAGAAAATAAATGTGATATAAATGTGATTTTGACATTAAACTTGAAATGGTGTAAAAGGTTGTAAAACTGCAATTAAACATCACTGATATGTTGGAGGTAGAGAGTAGGTGAAAGGTTGTGCAGGCAAGGGACACAGGAGGTTGAGCAACCCTGAGACATTAGCACAGACATCAGGAAATGTCTGTAAGACAGTGATGGATATGAGATCATCTGTCTAAGCAGACAGATGAACCCTATATAAGGTGGGTGCAAAAGAGGAACCGTTCGTTGGATCCTCCGGGCAGCTTCGAGCCAAGATCGAGATGGACAAAGAACTCTGCAGCTGAAGAAGAGCCGGGGCCACGGAGCCGGAGACTGTCCTGCACATGGAGACCAACCCGTCTGGCCCACAATCTGTGGCTTCGAATCGCACTTCTCTCATCGGCTGGGTTCTGACCCCAAAGACAAAGATGAAGACAAAGACAAGGAAGAAGAACTGGTGCCTTTTTTCCTGCCAGCACCAAGTCCTGTGTGACCTCAGCATCCATGCGGAGAAGAAGCTCATCGGACCTGCGGAGATCCTGGCCTTCATCGATCAACATCTTCCTCCTGTTGCAACACCTTCTTCATCATCAGGCCAGGTCTGGGGTTCGAGACGCCAAACTCCGTCCGTCTCTCTCAAAGGTTCCCTTTTTTAGTTCTCAGTATCAGCAGTAGGGAAAGATAGACTAGATGATTGATTTTACTTATTTGATTATTTCTGCTACTGAATTAAGCTGTACTGACCCTTGCAAAAATGCCTTACTAATAAAATATTTAGCATAAAGAAAATCTAAAGATGTTGTGGACATTCAGTTAATGAGTCACCTTAAAGTTCTTTGATGGTTGTAAAATAGCTGTGATGTTTGATTCTGGAGAGGAAGAGGTGGAAAATGTTTTTAGGTTGCTGGTAGCCCATATTTAAAACATCATCCTTGGGACTCGCCCGAGTCACTAAAACCTACCTGGTTCAATAACAAATGCAAGTTGCAAAATAGAGAACGAGCGACCGTTAACAGGTGTGCTCTGTGAAACTAGTTGGCTGTAGGCTGCTCAGTCTGGCTAATTCCCAGGGGGAAGAAGGGTGGGACACCTGGATGTAGGCCGTCAGATAACCAGGCGAATCGTTTCTCGAAACCAGCTTAAACAGAGTTTACTTCAGTTCTGGACAGGGTAAATCCCAGCAGATTTAGGAAACTCAACGGACCCGTTAGACGGAGAGCTGGTAGCACATCTCCCCTCTCAGAAGAGGAAGTACGAGAGTGAGAGAGTAGAG
This sequence comes from Xiphophorus couchianus, assembly GCF_001444195.1. NCBI lineage: Eukaryota > Metazoa > Chordata > Actinopteri > Cyprinodontiformes > Poeciliidae > Xiphophorus > Xiphophorus couchianus. The sequence continues at coordinate 36,677,239 of NC_040234.1, forward strand.
ACAGAAAGGAGGGGGGGGGTGTTGCGCAACAACAAGTGGCGCCCAACGTGGGGCCCAGTCCAACGGAGTAGGAGGGCCCTATGGCCAAGTTAGTAAAAACAGATGTGAGGATCTGAATAGCTCACTTGGCTTGTTAACTCTTAAGGAATAGAGTTAATGGTGACTGATAAGGCCGTCAGTCACAACCCTTGCAGTAACTGTATAGCATACAGGTGAGGGAAAGCTTCTACTGAGGATAAATGACCGGATCCAGACAGTGAAGCTAGTAGCCAACATAGTCTAGACCCATCCCTGCTCGAAGGCTAAAGAGAGGCTTTGGGGGATAGACAACTTGAACCGACAGAGAGACGGAGTGATGGATGATCACTTCGAGGAGGAAAATCTGGGGAAGAAACCGGAGGAAGCCGGCCGTCCAGATCGTTTGGAAAAGGAGGAGACCTCAACAGAACTGCATCAGCTTCTACACAGCTACTGTGACTCAGACCTGAAGCAAGTGGGGAAGTTGGTTCCAAGAATGAGGAACTGAAACATCAACCCGAGACAAAGGAAAGTTGGCTCACTCTTGCTGGAGTGGTTCGTGATGTAATGCTGACCAGACCAGCCAGCAAGCATGCACAGGAGACGGAGAAAGGTGTCATCAGCCGACGATGGATGAGGAAGCACACCGCGTCCTCCACTGCAGCCATCGAGAAGACATCCGGCAACAGAGGAACAAACACCAGCAGCTGACATCATCCCACAGACGCAGACATGGTTAAAGTCATCACGCAGACCCGAGAGAAGCAGCTTGAGAGTGCGAGAGAGAAACAAGTAGCTCATCACAACTTATGGAAGAAGAAAGCAGAACTGAGGCTCCGCCCGAAACTTGAGGTGCAGCGACAAGGCGCACACCTGAGAAGAAGCCCTATGGAGGGGCAAAGATGACGACCTTTCGTGCCACTAAGAAAGGTTGTCTCTGCCGGTGTCGAGGTGGGACAGAACACCTAAGGACAGGTGGTCCTAGAGTAGCACGGGGACCAGGTAGTACGGTGCGTGCATAAGGCCCTCGAATATGCAGGCGTGCTACACCCCCGTGAAGAACTGAGCAAGCAGGACTGCTGGATGTCCCTTCAGCCCATCCGATGCAGCTGTGTGACTTTGAGGTATGTGGTCGATACGCAGGGCACCCAGGGCAGCGGATGGAAGGTTTGTTCATCAAGAGCACAGTCCCATGGGGTTCAGTCTGCATGGATGTAGCAGAACCAATGGGATAACAGGAAAGAGAGGTGAGACGTACCTCTTGGTGCTGATGGACACAGTGACAACTGCTAGAAGAGCAGGTCTTCCCCTGCAGAGGAACTCCGTTCACGTCACAGAAAGCAGGGAGGCGAAGACACTTCTCCTTTTTGCTTAGAGAAGGAAAAGGGAAGTTGCAGCTTGAAGTGTCACTGAAAACAGGGCAGAGAGTTTGGATTAAAGCTCAAGATCGGCCTGCAGCTACGGTGATCAAGCTGAGATTCAACGCCCAAGATTTTGTAAAGTAAGTACTGAACTTCAACACAGTACTACTGATGAAGAAAGGGGTCCATGAGGAAGCAGTGCTCAAGCCAGTTCTTAGCTACAGCGAACCAGAACATTACAAGAAGATGGCCAGAGAATCAAGCACCATGCCATCCTATATTAGACTGGCCACTATTACAGGAAGGTTGCCGTTCAAAGAACAACTTCAAGGCTTTGGACTGGGAGGGCCGTGAAGAAATTGGATTATGCTAAAGAAGAACTCCTGTCACAACCTGATGGATTAAAATGGAAAAGGATCATGATTACGGATAAAGCGTCATGATGATTATGCTTTTTGCTTTGCTCTGCTGAACAGCCAGAATTTGATTTTTTTTTTTTTGAGGCCTTCTGTCTCAGCCCATCTTCCCTAAAGAACCATTCCACATCCTGAAGAACCGACAGTTCATCCAGCGAAGGTTCCTGTAGAAGAATCAGAGCGATCCAAGTTTTCTTCGACATTCATCACCTCATGGGGGAAATCAAAACTCCAAAGAGGGGGTGTCAAGAGAAGTGGAGTTTTGATGACTACACTGAGCCCTCTGTGACAACTGAGGATGAAGAATCTGCATCTTCACATCCCAGACGAACATCTTCTCTTTCTAGTGGATGAGGACGGCGAACTGCAGGAGGGTGATGGACTCCCAGCATGTGAAAGGTCTGACCTCGTGGAGGGGGTGTCAAGAAAATCCGAGCTCATCCCACTTCCCCATGCTGGAGATTTTAGTTTAACAGTAATAATAAATAAAGTTATCTTTAAAATGAATCACTCAAGTGACATCAGGGCCCAACATTAGACTTAAGTGTCAATAAAATAAATCTGGTTGTGTGTGTTGTTTTGTCTCATGCAAACTTTGCTTTAATTCTACTTTTTTCTATCTAATCATAAAAAATCATAGTCAGTCAGAGAGAGTCATTAAACAGGAAAAGCAGGTTTCCTGGAAAAAGAGGAAGTTTCCAGCCTGCAGATTTATAAAAATAGCTGAGACTATTTTAAAGCATGAAAGTTTTAAAAAATTAAATCTAAACATTTTGAGTAATTTGATAAGATTCAAAGTAAAATACTTATATTAATATTGATTTACTTGTAATAATACTTACACTTATATTTGTGAGAACACTTATAAGAAAAACAAGTAACTGTAACTTTGGTATCAAATAATTAGAATCATGGATTATTCTTGGTTTCTTTTCAGAAAAACATCTGTAATAACTCACATTAAGATCATAATAAGTATAATTAATAAGTTATAGTTATAAAATTATAAATGAATGCTAAATCAGAGAAGCTGAAGAAAATAAATGTGATAAATGTGATTTTGACATTGAACTTGAAATGGTGTAAAAAGGTGTAACTGCAATTAAACATCACTGATATGTTGGAGGTAGAGAGTAGGTGAAAGGTTGTGCAGGCAAGGGACACAGGAGGTTGAGCAACCCTGAGACATTGGCACAGACATCAGGAAATGTCTGTAAGACAGTGATGGATATGAGATCATCTGTCTAAGCAGACAGATGAACCCTATATAAGGTGGGTGCAAAAGAGGAACCGTTCGTTGGATCCTCCGGGCAGCTTCGAGCCAAGATCGAGATGGACAAAGAACTCTGCAGCTGAAGAAGAGCCGGGGCCACGGAGCCGGAGACTGTCCTGCACATGGAGACCAACCCGTCTGGCCCACAATCTGTGGCTTCGAATCGCACTTCTCTCATCGGCTGGGTTCTGACCCCAAAGACAAAGATGAAGACAAAGACAAGGAAGAAGAACTGGTGCCTTTTTTCCTGCCAGCACCAAGTCCTGTGTGACCTCAGCATCCATGCGGAGAAGAAGCTCATCGGACCTGCGGAGATCCTGGCCTTCATCGATCAACATCTTCCTCCTGTTGCAACACCTTCTTCATCATCAAGCCAGGTCTGGGGTTCGAAACGCCAAACTCCGTCCGTCTCTCTCAAAGGTTCCCTTTTTTAGTTCTCAGTGTCAGCAGTAGGGAAAGATAGACTAGATGATTGATTTTACTTATTTGATTATTTCTGCTACTGAATGAAGCTGTACTGACCCTTGCAAAAATGCCTTACTAATAAAATATTTAGCATAAAGAAAATCTAAAGATGTTGTGGACATTCAGTTAATGAGTCACCTTAAAGTTCTTTGATGGTTGTAAAATAGCTGTGATGTTTGATTCTGGAGAGGAAGAGGTGGAAAATGTTTTTAGGTTGCTGGTAGCCCATATTTAAAACCTCATCCTTGGGACTCGCCCGAGTCACTAAAACCTACCTGGTTCAATAACAAATGCAAGTTGCAAAATAGAGAACGAGCGACCGTTAACAGGTGTGCTCTGTGAAACTAGTTGGCTGTAGGCTGCTCAGTCTGGCTAATTCACAGGGGGAAGAAGGGTGGGACACCTGGATGTAGGCCGTCAGATAACCAGGCGAATCGTTTCTCGAAACCAGCTTAAACAGAGTTTACTTCAGTTCTGGACAGGGTAAATCCCAGCAGATTTAGGAAACTCAACGGACCCGTTAGACGGAGAGCTGGTAGCACATCTCCCCTCTCAGAAGAGGAAGTACGAGAGTGAGAGAGTAGAGACAGAAAGGAGGGGGGGGGGTGTTGCGCAACAACAGGCCGTCCTCCCAACATGACGGAGGGTCTTCTAAGGACACAGACATCAAACACATGACAGCTGGTCCAGATCGATACCAGCTGGTCCGGATCGATACCAGCTGGTCCGGCAGAGCGCCAGCTGGGCCGGGTCAAACCTCTGGAACAAAACATTTTCTAGAAGATTTGTTTGGTTCCAGATTACAACTTTCTGGCCAATCATCCAGGGCCGGTCCAAATCTTTCTGGGGCCCTAAGCTGATTTTCATCTGGGGGCCCCCATACCAACACGTCAACACCAGATGCTTCATCATTCCTGAGCTAACGCTCATTAGCATCATTGTAATTAGCTTACACCACATCAGTGTTATTATGGTTATTTTAATCTAAGAGGAGAAACAAACTAGAAAATAGATTTTGATATGTAGAGTTGATGGTGTTGAAATGTGCTGTATGTTTTTAAACTATTTGAAACAGTTTTAGTTATTCTAAAAAGTATAGTCCAGTATATAGAGGTGGACAATATGGCTGAGAAACACAATATAAGCATTTATCAGTTTTTGCTGTAAATACTTGAGATACTGTCAAACTGGTGATTACAACCTTTCCCGTTTAATTCACAGTTTCCTCTTAGTATGGGTCGTAGAAGACAATCCATTTTCACTCCAGTTGTATTGTGCAATTGAAAATATGCATAAAAGTTAATTTCATATTGCAACATGACATTCTTTTACTCAATACATAATTACATTTTGCTAGGAAAATAACATACTAAAGGATATCAAGTTGGATGAGAAAGAAAATGATCTGACATTTTCTTACGGAGCTATAGCACCCCCTAGAGCCGCCACTAGGCAACTATTCATTCATTGAATTATGGCACCTTTTGACATCCATATTTTCCAAAAAAAAATTAACTGTTTCTTTACTTTTCTCTTAATGAAAACTATTTTATTTAACTTTGTCAACATTTCGGATGTTCGTGAAGTGAAAAAGTTGAAAGAATCAGTTGTTCTGTCTGCTGTGTTTAGATGCTGAGCAGCTTCTCCAGGACGGAGGCTCCGGCCGGGGCGCTGGTGAAAATCGTCCCGACAAAGACGTGCGTCCCCCAGAGGGAATGGCGGACCGCCCGGCAGCAGCCCAGGTCCTCGATGTGGAAGCCCAGCTGGGCGTAGCGCTCATCCGTCTCAAACAGCGTGTTGTTGGTGTAGGAGCCGAAGAAGGCCAGGCCGGAGGACGGGTCGATGAAGTCAGCCCAGAAGCCGTCGGCCCGCAGGGTCCCGCAGATTTCCCGCGCTCCGTGGATGAACGTCTCCAGCTTCTCCTCCCGCTCGCGCTCCACCGCGTCGCTCCATGACGTCATGTCGCTCCGGGTCTTCTGGGTCACCGTGATGACCGTCAGGTCGGACACCGGAGCCTCCGGGAACATGGACAGGAAGTCTCTTCTTAATGCTTCCGGGCAGGACAGGATGGCACACTCCACCCTGGAGTCGGAACCGGGAGGTTCGGAAAGTTCGGACGGAAGAACTTCATCAGTTACCTGGAAACCCGAGAGCCCGTTTCTCCTGCTGTGCTCTCCTTCTCCCTCCAAGGGGCGCTGCAGGCCCGCTTGGTCACATAGGTAAAGGTGACGGTCCGGACCGGCCGGATTCTGGTCGGACCCAGCTGTTCCGGTTCGGACCAGATCATAGTTCTTTACGGAGCAGGCAGCAGCTGCTGAGATCGGTCTGCTAGCAGCCATGCTGTGGACCAACACATTGATCCCGGAGAGGTACCGGACCAGCCTGGTTCTGCCGGACAGAACCGGACTCAAACAGGCCATTTTACCGAACCTCGGCCCGCAGACGAATCTCTTTTTTCCTCCGCTTTTTCAAAGTGTTTCAGTTAAAACAGAAACTCGTTGTGTCCTTGTAAACTCTTCTACCGTGTAAACATTCTTCTGCACATGCGCATTTCCCACCTACCGCTTCTTCACTTCAGTTATTTTCACATGGTTTTATCGCCCCCTGGTGGTGTGGGGAATAAACTCCGTGTTTATCATTTTCTTAATTTCTTTTAACCATACTACATAACAAAACAATAGAAATACATTACTTGTCCAGTTTCTCCTAAAACCGAAGAAATTCATTGAGAAGTAGTAAAGCGAGTTTAAAAACCAAAGACTTTCTTCAACCCTGGAAAACATGCACTTCATGTAATTTGTAAATCAAAACAGTTGAACATCAATTTTACTCTTCCAATATATCTTAAAAAATTGCATAACCTAGAAAAAAGTAATTTGCCCAAATGTAGCTTTTCAGACTATTAGATTTGGTTTTTACTCTGAAAATAAAGAGGAATTTGATAATATTGACAAAATTTGTATTCTTAAATGTTGTTTTTAAAAGTCTTATTTGAAAGTGCACTAAATCTGTATAATTTTACTGAAGCTCACATTATATGTATCAGCTCTTCACATGTCGCATTTATGTTTGAAAATAATGTGAACATTTTGGTTCTATGCCCTGCGACAGACTGGCGACCTGTCCAGGGTGTACCCCGCCTCTCGCCCGGAACGTAGCTGGAGATAGGCACCAGCAACCCTCCCGACCCCATTAGGGACAAGGGTGAACAGGAAATGGTTGGTTGGTTGGATGGATTTTGGTTCTATTCCTATTTTTGGAGATTATCTTTGTTGGAATTTCTGTTGAATTTTCATTACATAACTTTTAAAAATTAATTTACTAAATGTAACATAAGATATTACAGCGCAATACATCAAAAATGTGAACATAATCATGTAAATAGCACACAATAAGTAAAACATGTCAGGGATTTAAATAACAGTATATGATGGCTGGATAAGCTACACAGCACGATTTCTCTTGTTGGTTGCCTCTCGCAACATGGCGGCGACGTAGACGTGCGATTCCGACGCTTCATTGTTCATGAACCGGAACCTGTCTCTTAGGGGCAAAACCTAAACCCGGTGATGAACCTGCTAGCATGCCGCTCCTAGCCGGTTGCTAGCTCCGCCAAACAGCTTGTTTTAGTTTAGTTTTGGACAAAATGTCTCAAACAAACTCCGGAAGCAGCGATAATGTGAGCGAATATTCAGCGCTGAAGGAGGAACTGAACAGAAAGGTTCGTTAAAACCAGTTTCTATCGGCTAACACGCTAATATAGAGGAGGATAAGCAGCTTTCACATGTTTTAATACTGAGGTTTGGATGTTTTAGATGGATATTATGACTTTACACAAGCTGTTATCAGCTGTGTGTGTGTTTGGTTTGATTATTTGAATTTTTATCTTTTAGGTGAAGGAGCAGAAGATTATTGTGGACGAGCTTTCTAACCTGAAGAAAAACAGGGTGAGCAGCGATGTTCTACTAACACCCTGACTTTACAGACATCAACATTTCTCTAATTATTCAGGTAAAGCGGAGTGAAACCGATCCATGTGGATCAGCATGAAATGTAGTTCCACCAATCACAACCTGGCTTTCAATTTAAATTTCAGTGATAGGTCTCTATTAAAATATCTAACCGAGTTAATTGCAGAGTCTTATTGCTTAATCATAATTAATAGAGAAAAGATTCGACAAAACAAACATTTTCAATTCCAAAATCCTTTTTGCTGCTAACTTATTGTATGAACAGACATCAGCTCAACAAAATATTAATGTTTTTAAATCTGTTATTTGGGTTCCTAAACCATCAAACTGCTGTTTTAGCCATTCAGTTTGTCTGGACTGGATCATTTAAAACTATAAAATCCGTTTTCCTGTTGACTTGATGCATGTTTGTGTTTGTTTCCTGCAGAAAGTTTACATCCAGCAGAGGAACAGCAACGTTTTCTTCCTGGCCGACAGAAATCAGACTCTGAGTTCCTGTAAAAGTAAGTCGTTCTTTTCCGGGTCGTGTCTTCTGACCCTGATGGATCGTGATCCCGGTCCGTTCTGTCTGCAGAGGAGTTGGACTACATGACGAAGGAGCAGCAGGACCTATGAGGTCATCACCATGTGCGGGATCTTCTGCCTGCTGAGCCGGTCCGCGGCTCCGGAGGAACGGGACCAGGCGGTCCTGGAAGCTCTGCAGAGGAGAGGACCGGACTCCAGCCGGGACGTCTCGGTTGCAGGGACGGACTCCGGTTATCGGTGCCTGTTCTCCGCCCATGTCCTCCACATGCGGGGCCTCCACACGCCGCAGCCGCTGCAGGACGCCGCCGGGAACATCCTGCTGTGGAACGGGGAGGTCTTCGGTGGCCTTCCGGTGGATCCGGACCAGAACGACACCACCGTCCTCTCTGAGCGGCTGCAGTCCTGCGGAACCGCCGCTGAGACCCTAGCGGTTCTGTCGGCGGTCCGCGGGCCCTGGGCCTTTGTTTACCACCAGAGGGCGGCGGAGTGCCTCTGGTTCGGCCGGGACTTCTTCGGCAGGCGGAGCTTGCTGTGGAGTTTCTCGGCGGGAACGATGACCCTGACCTCAGTGGCGGCGCACAGTCCGGCCTCCGACCCGCGGAGCTGGCAGGAAGTCCCGGCCGCCGGTGTGTTCAGGGTCAACCTGAAGGAGTTCGCTCGATCCGGTTCTGTTTCCTTGGAGATTTTTCCCTGGGCTCATTCCGATATTCCCTCCACCAGCCCGGAATCCCTTCCCATCGACTGCCGGGCGGTGATGAACCCGGCCGGACTCGTTCTGTCCGCCCCAGTTCCTCCTCTGAACGAGTCACTTCCTGCCGCCAGCCCTGACCCGCTAACCGAGTCCCGGCTGTCGGTCCGGGAGCTGGAGGAGCTGCTGGCGGGAAGCGCGTGCCCGGATGAGGCGAATCATCTGATCCGAGTCCTGAGCGAGGCGGTGCGGAGACGAGTCCAGGCTCCGCCTCCTCTGGCCGGTTCTGCCAGCGTCGCTGTTCTTTTCTCCGGAGGAATCGACTCCATGATCCTGGCCGCTCTGGCGGACCGCCACGTTCCCACTCAGCATCCCATCGACCTGCTGAACGTCGCCTTCCGACTCCAGGAGCCAAAGAACCACAACAAGAAGCGGAACAAGGATTCCCCGAACAGTGACGCGGCTTCTCCCCGAACCTTCAGCCCCTTTGACGTTCCGGACCGACTGACGGGAAGGGCCGGTCTGGAGGAACTACGCGGCCTGAATCCTGAGCGGCGCTGGAACTTCGTAGAGATCAACGTGACGCCGGAGGAACTGCAGGAGGCTCGGCGGCAGCGGATCCGGCACCTGGTGCTTCCGCTGGACTCGGTGCTGGACGACAGCATCGGCTGCGCCGTCTGGTTCGCTGCCAGGGGCGTGGGGGCCGTCATGGAGGACGGCGGGCCCAGGCCCTTCATCTCCTCAGCCAAGGTGACCTTTCACCTTCTGATGCCGAGAACGATTTCCTGTTTTCTTCAAGGCTCAACCTACAGATCCGGATTTTAGTTCTTTATTCTTCAGATTTAAGAAAAACATGAGACTGATTAGGCTTTTTGGTTTATTGTTGATTAAACAGTTTATTCTGGTGATTAAGCATCTAAATTGTCACATTCTAGCCAATCAGAGCCAGCATTAATCATCCCTATTGACAATTATTTCAGTAATTGATTAATCATGATTGAGAATAGATGATTTTCTTGATGGAAGTGTTGCGTTTTTGCTAAAGTCTTCAGGCTGAAAACCTTTTAAAGGTTTTTGTTTAATTAAAATTAACCCTATAAAGTGTTAAAGTAACCCAGATTTTATTTTCTGGGTCTTAAAACGTTTGCTTTAGTTAATTAAATCGATAATTTAATCAGGGCATTTTCTCGCTGCTGTGTGACGTTTGCGTTCTTCCTCTGCGCCTGCGTGCAAACCGTTCACACCGAGTGGTGGGTCAACGAGCCACGCGGTAAAATGTGATTCCGGCTGATCCTTCGCTGTTTCTGTGCCGCCCGGCAGGTGGTCCTGACCGGGATCGGAGCGGACGAGCAGCTGGCCGGTTACTCCCGCCACAGAGTCCGGTTCCAGACGGCGGGACTCCGGGGACTGCTGGAGGAGCTGAGGATGGAGCTGGGCCGGATTTCCTCCAGGAACCTGGGCCGGGACGACCGAGTGGTGGGAGACCAGGGCAAGGAGGCCAGGTAGGCGGAGCCAGAAGACCTCAAATAACTTTTATAACAATCTGGTGGAAATATTAACATTTAACGAAAAAATATGGATTTTTGTTACAACATAAAGCTGAAATGTTGAAGTTTATGCAGGAAAGCATCGCTGAGGCTGCAGGTTGAAGTTTCCAGACCAGTTTAGTTTGAGAAAAAATAAATAATCAAGTTTTTGAGCAGCTGATCAAACCGAACCAATCGGAGCAGCTAAAGATTATTAATTAATCATCAAATTACTCTAATTAATCGATTATTCTCTGGTGATTAATCTCTTATTTTGATGATTGATTGATTAGTCTGAAGACTAATCAGATAAAAAGATGGTCATTCTGCACATTTTTAATTTAACAACCTTTTTGTATGCAATATTAGAAACACGTTAAAATATGCAACTATTAAATTATATGGCAAAAGGTGCTTAATATCCCCCAGACTGTGAATATTAAGTTTTAATGAAGTTAGAAATTATATTTTTATAACAAAATTTGATTCCAAACTCATTTTAATGACACATTGCTGTCAGTTTTTAGATTTTGTTCCTTATAATTTTATAAAAAATGAAAAGTGTTTTTTGTTTTTTCATTCCATCATGCAGAATAAAAACCAGCAAAAGTTTTTCATAAAGAAACATTTTAGTTTTTATTGAGGCTTTTTCTGAAAATAATTTAAAAAAACAATCGAAATAGATTTTATAAAATCCTTTTATTGGTAAATTTTCATCTATTTGCTGACAGACGAGAGATTAAACCCTGATGGTCAGACTGGGAGCGAAAGGAAATAAATATTTTTAATGTAATAGGAACTTAAACCTGGATGAATTTATTCTGCTGCCCAGATTGAAATGGGTGTGACTGGTTCTGATCCGACCCGCCGCATTGTTTGCGTGTTGTTTCCGTCCCGTTTGTCCCTGCAGGTTTCCGTACCTGGACGAGGGCGTGGTCAGCTTCCTGAGCTCGCTGCCCGTCTGGCTGAAGGCCGACCTGTCTCTGCCGCGCGGCGTCGGCGAGAAGCTCCTCCTGCGGTCGGCGGCCCAGCGGCTGGGCCTCAGCCGATCGGCCGTCCTGCCCAAGCGGGCCATGCAGTTCGGCTCGCGCGTGGCCAAGATGGAGGACCGGCGGGAGAAGGCGTCCGATAAATGCAGGAGGCTCCTGACCGGGTGACTGACAGCCTCTGATTTCCTGTTTGAATCATTCTAAAATCATTTCCTATTAAAAGTTGGTTCCTTAAACCATGAACGATTTGTCGTCCTGAAGCTTCTCGCTGAAGTAAACGTCACACTCCAGGTAAGAGGGCAGGTTTCCCACGTCAAAGCGTCCGGAGATCTCATGGGCGAAAACCGGCTTCCTGATGACGTTAGAAACGAGTTAAAAAAGTTATAAATCATTTTCTGCTTGCTGGACGGACTCGGAGCAGCTGAAGCAGCGTTTCCGTTACCTCGGGATGAGCCATGACACAAAGTTCCCCGGAGCGTCGCGCTCTTCGATCGGAGCGTCCTGATGACAGAAAGTTTCTCAGTGAGAATCTGAACGTCTGGACGCTAAAACTGGTCGTTCAGGTTAAATGTGACCTTCTTCTCCTCCAGGAAGGCGTCCAGCAGAGGAAGACTCTCCTTGGAGAAGACGTAGAAACACGGACACTGGGAAATATCAGCACATGAAATATTAACAATATTCACAGGTCAAAAACTGAGACAGGTGGGAACACTTTGCTGAACATCATAATATAATGAAACAGTACCAGCTAAATACTGTTCTTATAGCATGTTAGCATTAGTTTCCACTAAATACCATGTTGATTTAGTGCTTCAGCATTAGCTTCTGCTAATTAGCATAATGGAATTGTGATTTAGAATGAGCTTCTGCTAAATCCAGTGTTGGTATAACTGTTGTGATGCATGCTTTATGGTTAGCGCAGCTAGCATGTAGCTAGCATGTAGCTAGCATCGGGCGCCCAGATGGACTCACGGCTCTCCTGGACTCGGTTTCTGAAGGCTGCGGCTTTTCCTTCATCCGGAGAACCCGGAGATCGTCGTCCACCTCCAGGATCCCGTACTTCTGGGTTTCTGCAGAGCAGCAGAACGTTCGTCCTTCCACTAACTGCAGCGATGATGATGATGGTGATCTCACCTTCGTCCCTGCAGCGGTAGCACAGCAGCAGGCAGCTGTCGCCGCTCCTCGCCTGCAGCTCAGAAACCTTCTGTGTGACCCGGCCCAGACTGAAGTCCTCCCTGAACAGCGTGTCGCTGCAGAAACATCAGAACCGGCATCAAGTCCCTGAAACCGTTACGGGTCCAGACCGACCAGAAACTCACCCTCCGATGACAATCACGCCGTCCTGGATGCCGAAGTGCTTCACCGCCAGCTGCAGGCAGGCGACGGCGCCGAGCCGCTCCTGGGACGGACAGATCATGTTAATGTGGGTCGGATCAGAACCGGACCGGTTCTAAGGGGTTTTTCTCGGTTTACTTCGTTGCTTCGCGTCTCATCGCTGAGAATCTGCACTTCTGGAAACTCTGCAGCCCAAACGGCGAACGCAGCCTGGTGGAGAGCGTTGGTCTGGGGAAGAGCAGAACCAGAACCAGGCGGTCCGATTTAAAACCCGCCAGAGTTCTGGTTACAAACCATCTGACGTTTAAATCTGGTTTCATTCTGACCCGTTTCACTCCAAACTGCATGTCAGGTTCATTTCTGTCAGAATTATTCAGAATAAACCAAAAATAAATGACAGAAAGTTCTTAAAGCTACAGGCTCCCGTTGCTATAGTTACATTCAAAAATGTAACTAGAATTTTGGTTATTTAGCCTGTCAGGAAAAAACTGAGGTCCATCTTCCAAACTCATATTTTCACCATTTTGTTCATTTTTAAAATTTCAGAAACTAGACGTGTAGTTAATTATCTAAACATTTAGCTTACCAGCTAAACATTTAGCTTACCAGCTAAACATTGGAATTAAATATTTAGCTTGAGGGTTGAAGCTAGTTGCTGGTTAAATCTTGGGGTGGAGATTTCCTGCTGAGGTGAATTTGTGAACAAATCCCAGTTAAAGTACAAGGAAAAGATTGAATTTTTAGATTTGAGCTAGCTTAGCGCAGCAATTAAACAAGGAGGTTTTTTATCTGTTACAAACTAAATGTTGTAATTCCTTAAGATCGAAGCTTAAAATGCTGCGTTTAGATGTTGAAAAATATTTTATCTGTTCTGAAATGATCGAATCACATTTACAGCCTTCTCCTTCTCAATAAAAACTCTAGCATTAACGAGACCCTAAGCAGGAGCCCTTAGCTTTCGTATGCCTTGGACCGGCCCTGTCCAAAACAACCAAACAGTATAAAAATGTATCCGTTTTTAACCAGTGGGATAAAAGTTTTACAAATAAACAGAACCTTTAAAGTAAAACGGTCCAGTTCAAGTTTGGCTGTGTTGGTTTTTTAACTAGAAGGGGTCAAAGGTTGCGTGGTGTTGATAAACCGAACGGAATAGTTCTGGGTCATCTAGTTCATTAATCGGTTCCAATTAGGATCCGGACCATTCCCTTTGGTTTAGCTGTCTGGACCGGTTCTGTTTGATCATCTCTACTGAAACGTGATTCGAGTATTTTTGGGTTCCTACCACCACGTAGATCCCGTCCACGGTTCCGGACCGGGTCAGCGCCCGGACCCAGCGGCTGATCAGCGGGCTCCGGCCCACCGGCAGCAGCGGCTTCGGGACCCCGACCAGGTGAGCGAACCTGCCGCTGCGGTCGGAGGAAACGTCCCGCTGCAGCCTGGTTCCGTAGCCCGCGGCAAGAATCACGGCCTTCATCTAGAACTCTTGTCTGGGCCAGTCCGGGTCGGGATTCTGGTACCAGGACCGGATGAACTGAGGCAAAGTTCCCATTCTTCTTTGGAGGTTTGGAAGGAGCTCTTTAACTCTCTACCGCCCCCTGCTGGAGGAACTAATGAACTCAGCAGAACCTTATTGAACCTGCTGACCACAGAGTTCAGAACACCCAGCCGAACCAGCTAAACTAGAAACTAACCAGGCAAACTGATTGGATCATAATATTATTTATAAATGAAAATAATTTGCCTCTAGGTTTTCATTTATTGACATTTCTTAGGATGAACTAGTTGCATTTACTCACGTTACTGTAATCAAGTATAATTTGTAATAAAGTTTTAGGGACGTCCTTTTTTTATTTTCATTTAAGAGTTTTACCCTGATAACTTAATATTAAAGTAACTGGACTTTTACTTGAGTACATTCTGTTTCTACTCTGGACCGATGCATGAAATTGTTCATGAAATAAATTCTGATTCTCGTCTTCTCCGACCAGAATCGTTCAAGTTGGACCTCTGACCTGAAAGGAAGGACAAAACATAAGTTCTGACAAACTAACATTTATTGACCCAGTTGGGGTAAATCTGGTTACAGCAGCAGAACCGTCGGTCTACTCTGGGTCCTCCGACCCGCTTTCAGCTGCAGGCGGTGCCGCCTCTGGTTCTGGAGCCGTGAGCGGTTCCGGCTGATCCGACAGCTCGGCTTCAGGCTCCTCCATCGGTTCCTCCAATGGCTCCTGGCCCGGTTCTGGTTCTGGTTCCTCTGCGGCTTTCGGCTCTTCTTCCTGCAGGAAAGTTCCTCCAGACTTTAACTGACCAGGTTCCTGTTTCGGGTCAGAACCAGAACCACTGGGACTCAAGTCAGTCCATTTGTTTGGTTTTTCGGACCCGAGTCAGGTCGTGGCGACCCGTCAGAACAGGAAGTTGGCTCACCTGGTGAATCGGGTCGGTCGTCTCAGGTGTCAGTGGCTCCGCCTCTTCCTGTTCCATCGGTTCCTCTTCGTCCCTCAGCAGAACTGTTTCCTGCTGTAGCGCCGGTCCTGGTTCTGGTCCAGGTCCTGGTTGCTGTGCGACAGTTGGTTCTGCCGGTTCCTCCTGGAACATCAGAGGACAGTGAGACCCTGAACCCGGCCGGACCCAGAGGGAGGAACGGCACTGACCTCCAGAACCGGCTCCGCTGGCACCGGGTCGAGCTTCTTGTGGGCCTCCAGCACCGCCATGACGGAGTTCGGGATATGAGCTTGCTGTGGGCAGGAAGGGGGACGGTCAGGAGCGTGGCGCAGCACGGCGGGCAGGAAGCGAGAAGAGTTCTGACCTGATGCGGCGTGAAGGACAGGACGTGCTGCAGCAGCGGCGCCCTCATCTCCGGGCAGCGCTCGAACACGCTGGCCAGCTGCAGCGGCGGCAGCTGCAGCAGAACGCTGTAGGACTGCGGCTTGGTCCGCTGGCAGCACTTCACGAAGCCCTCCCACACCTTGGGGTACTTCCACACCTGGAGGACGGGTGGAGGTCAGGCGCTGACCCGATGGAGTCGACTGACCCGGCGGCGGCGGCTCACCTGCTTGACGATGAGGCGGGACAGGATGTTCATGACGAAGCCGCCCAGGCGCGGGTACATAGTGAGGGACTGGATGACGGTGCGCATCAGCAGCATGGGCAGCGGGTTCTGCTCCATCAGCTGCTGCATCACTACCGCCAGAACCTCCGACGTGTAGACGTTCTTCTCCCCGAAGCACAGGTTGGTGGCTGTCGGTCCAAAGGACACAAATTAACCACACAGGAGATCAGACATATTTAATCACCAAAAACATCCTGAAAATACAAAAACTTTATAGGAACACTGACATCTAGTGGTGAGGATGAAGACTGCAACAGATCTGGCCCTCTAGAGGGCGATGTAACACGAGTCAGTGACATCACAGGCGTTAATTAATATGGCTGAATTTAACCCTTAGCATTACTTTCCACTAAACACTGTGTCGGTGTAGCGCCATGGTGTTAGCTTCTGCTAAATACCATGTTGGAAAGCTCGTTTAAAATAATACCTAATAAATCTAATAAAGTTTGTCCTCTTAAATAAATCTTAGTTTTGTTACTTTAGGAGCCGTTTTCTTATTTCTGGGCGTTTAGATGTAAACATCACAGCTGTAAACGATTCAGTTAAACTTGATATTTCTGCTGCTTGGTTTGTTCTCACGCTTCCTGACACATCAGGGTGTTACTGAAACACTGGAACCCCGCAGCAGCTCGGTGTTTGAACTCTGACCTTTGATGATGGATTTCATGTCGCACTTTGTTGAGTCGATGTTGTGCAAGGCGATGAGCAGATCTCCTGGAGTCAGCGGAGAAACCGAAGAGCTTCCCTCACCTGCCAACAGAAACTGAATTCACTGGCAGAAACAGAACCTGTTAGCTAACGGCTAACTGCTAACCCGCTTCGCTGTCATCAAGACAAATTGTTTATAAACAGGTTTTTGTTTCCTTTTGCTTTGGTTTGATAGTAAAACATGTTTAAGCCGCCTGGTGATCCAGCTGCACCAACATGCTGAGAAAATCTCATCAGCTGATCGGACACACCGGGTCGCTGGATCCGGACTCCAGAACCAGTAACGTTGTTCCTGGTTTGACTAAAACTAATGTTTCCAGATGCTGTAAAACCTGAGAGTCCTCTGTGGCGTCACGTCTAAACGTTTCCCTACAGAACCATTCACTACGCTATGCGGTTCCCACGCAAACATCCTGCTGTGTTCGTTTGGTACCGAACCACCAGAACCGGATATTTTACACCCCCAGCTGTTACAGAACATCTGAGGCCCAGCAGTAGCGCGGGGGAAGCGGCGCCCCCCGGTGGGGAAGCAGAGCCGTACTGTGCTGAGTTCCCAGCAGCCGGTTGAAGACTTCCTTCACGACGATCGGGTTGAGCTTGATGAGCTTCGGCAGAGCCTGGATGACTTCATTCTGAGGAGGAAACAGAACCGTCAGCGAAACGCCAGCCGAGCGGCGCCGGACCGACCCGTTCCCTCGGCAACTCCACCTTCTCCAGGCCGTTGATGACCGGGATCAGGAAGCGGACGTCCGGAACACGCTTGTGGTAGAGGTCCCGGACCCGCTCCACCAGCTCCGGCGACGGAGGCACTGGGCGGAGGAACGACATGCATCAGAACCGGACCGGTCCCATCTGGACCTTCATGTTTCTGTCTGGGTTCAGATCTTTTCTACCTTTATCGGTCAGAATGTGCAGACAGCGAGTGACCAGAGTCTCCGCCCCTTTAGGACAGTTTTCAACCAGAAGAAGCAGCTCTGGAGAGTTCATCCCCATCCCGCGGATCTGCAAGGACAAAAACCCAAACAGTCAGGATGAGCTATAGATCTATAGATCTGCAGAGTCATTCTAACTGCTAATGTCTCAGGTCCAGAACAGAGAACATGTGCTGCAGGCTCACAGGTAAGAGGAATGGTACAAACATCATTCCTTGTCTTCATTAGACACAGAAATCGCTCATTTTATACAGGAACACCTCCATTAGCGCTTAGCTTGCTAGCTTCCCCTGAATTCATTCTAAAGCACTAATTTCCTTAGCTGTTACATAACAAAATAAAATCAGAAGCGTACAAGTGGATTGCAGATTCAGACCGGCTGACTCTGCTGATCCACACGGGGTCATAAGTATACATACACCCCGTAATGTCTGGTCAAACGTTTCCTAGAGGAGACACGAGGACGGACTCACCGGCTGCTCGATGGCGCGCAGCACGCTGCGCTTGATGTCGGCGATGGCCTCGGTGTAGACAGACGCCAGCTCATGGACCAGCCGGTGGTTCAGAGGAAGGAGGGACAGGTAGAGGAAGAGACACTGTCTCACCGTCTCCTCCGTCCACGGAGCAGCAACCTCTGCAGGGACATCAGACATTAGTCCCTCTGCAAACGTAGCCGCTTCCTGCGCCGTGACGGGTCGGTGAGGGACGCTGACCCGTGTCCTTGTCGGCGCCGAACAGCAGCGAGGGCGGGTTCGGGTGAACCAGGAGCTGCAGGTAGTTCAGGGCAAACTTCTCGATGTAGTCCCTCAGGTGATCCTTCTCATACATCCGCTTCAGGAAGGCCAGAGCTGTGCTGCGGACCTGCAGCACACCGACAGCTCTATCTTAGCATTAGCTTTAGCACTAGCATTAGCTTTAGCACTAGCATCTGATTTATGCTTATCAGAGCTTTAGCTAAAAACAAGCAGCTGACCAGATCGAGAAGACAAGATTTATCAGAGCTTTAGCTTTAGTTCAGATTCAGATTGATCTGATGATATTTGGTCCATTTTCATGTATAAAATCAGGACGGATGGATTTGATGAAACCAGTATAAACCAGTGGGACCAGTCCGGTCAAACCCAGCCCAGTCAGCAGAACCAGACCTTCTCTTTTTCGTGGGAGCTGAGGTCCAGCAGAACATGGAGGTACTGGAACTGCCTGGATGGCCTCTTGACGATCAGCTCCTTCAGCGTCGTCATGCCCAGATAAACCCGGGACTGAAACAGAGGTCAGAGGTCAGCAGACAGCTCAGCGGGACAGCCAGAGGCGGGGGACGGTGCGACTCGGTTACCTCGTCCTCACAGTAGCGGCGGATCACATCCAGCGCCGACTCGGTGATGATGGGAGCCTCCAGAACCAGCTTGGTGAAGAGCCTGGAACAGGAAACGGGTCAGACTGATCCGGTTGCTACGGACTGTCATCCGGTTGCTATGGACATTTCAGGTTCTTCCAGACTTTCCCAGAAATTCAGATTAAGCCAAAAATAATTAATCTTTGAATTTATGTTCAATATTTCAACAGAAACTGGTGACTGGAAAAACCCGGAACCGGATCGACACAAATAAGGAAATGAGGCAGGAAATGGGTAGGGAGTGGGACACATTGGAGGGACAGAATGGACAGAGTGGACATCATGGCGGCCGCCCCACTGACCCGTCCCTCTGCTCGGGTTTCTCCTGCAGCCCGGACAGCAGCGTGTAGAGGCAGTGGTCGTATCCGTCCAGCAGGCCGGCCGGCAGCTGGCTCAGGTAGCTGTTGTACTCCTGGTACAGCAGAGAGAAGGCCAGGTCGCTACGGCAACGCATGTCCTCCAGGACGTAGTCCAGGACGTCCTCCTTCATCACGCCCTCGAACTGGGTCACCAACCGGGACAGCAGCTTCACCCTGACCTGCAGCATCATCATCATCATCATAGTTACATATCCATGGAAATGTGGGACTTACCCAGCCAATCACAGACGAGTATTCCTCAATCACGAGGCAACCAGCCAATCAGAAACTGCACAAGCAACGAAAACCTAATACTGGAGATGCTTTAACTCCAGAGAACATTTATTCAAGCATAAAAATACTTTTTGTCCATTTCAGGTATTTTTTTACTTTTGTTTTAACTTTTTGTCATCATCACTGACGGCGTTTCAATGCAGAGTAAGTGGAGGGGGCGGAGCTTAACTGGCCAGGGTTCAAAAGAAGACATCAGCCAAGCAGGTTAGCATTAGCTTCTGCTAAATACATGTCGGTACTTAGTGGAACAAGAGGCAGGAAGAAAAACAGTTAAATTTTAGTATCAAATATTCAACACTTAAAAAACAGATTATTGTTATTAATATCTAGAAATTCAGAATAAACTTCCTGTTTCTGTTCATCTCTGATCATCCAGACCTAAAACCATTTTTCCAGATGGACCTGACCGGACTGGACTGGACCGCCCTCGGCTCTTACGTGGGACATGCCGCTCTGGGTGACCGCCTTCTCCGAGTGCAGGATGCGCTTCACGGCTCTGGAGGACAGCGATCCGATCTGCGAGTCGGACAGCGGCTGAACCACGTCCGCCAGGCGGAACACCTTCTTCCTGCCGCCGGCACCCGCCATCCTGCAGAGGAGCACAGCGTCAGGGCGGCCTACAGACCACCGGGACGGTTTTGGTTCCGGCAGGCTCACTTGGTCTGGACGGAGGGCAGGATGGGCTCAGGAAGCCTCTTGATGGCGGGCGCCTCGGGGGCGGGCGGCTTCTCGCTGTAGCCGCCCACCACGGAGATGGCCTGGCCCACCATGGAGGACAGCGACCGCCTGATCAGGACGTCCTTCCCTCCCGACTCGTCCTCCGCCGGCTCCTCTTTCCCCGACTCGTCCTCCCGCGCCTTGCACTGCTCCAGACCTGACAGGAAACACGGCCGCATCACTGTGATGTCACAGCTGCCTGGGCTTCTGATTGGTCAGTCACCAACATGCTGCTGAAGCTGCTCAGACTCTTTATCCACAGAAACTCTGAAGCATCCAGCTTCTCATGCTAATGCAGCTAGCCACAAGCTAGTACAGCTCCTCATGCTAATGCAGCTAGGCACAAGCTAGTACAGCTCCTCATGCTAATGCAGCTAGCCACAAGCTAGTACAGCTCCTCATGCTAATCCAGCTAGGTTCCAGATGCTAGCACAGCTAGCTCTGCAGCCGTTAGCAGCGCTGACCTGGTCCGATCCCGGCCGCTGTCATCTGGGTCGCCATCAGCCGGGCCAGGTGTTTGATCTGGGCGTCGGTTCCGGCCGACTCCACAGGTGTGTAGGTGGCCTGGAAGGACGCCGGCATGACGTCCGGCAGGTACACCATGCTGATGAGAACCTGGCAGACAGACGGACGTCAGCGGGACGGGTCCGGGGCGACGCAGACAAACAGGAAGTGGCGGCGCCTCACCAGGTTGGCAACGTTCTCTGAGGTCAGCAGGGGTCGCAGGAACTCGGCCGTCAGGTCGATGGCTGACTGCGGAGTCGGGGCGGCCGCCGGCATCGGGGCGGCGAGCGGCACCGGCTCCTCTTTGTCCTCGTCATCTTCGATGAGTGCCGGCTCTGAGGGCAACAGGACTTTGATTAGACCGCGGGCGGGTGGGCGGAGCCGGGCAAGGGGGGTCACTCACCCATCTTGACCTTCTTGCCCTCGGCGGCGGGCTCGTAGCGCGGGCGCTTCCTCTGCTCGCGCGGCAGCGGCGTGTTGCGGCTGATCTCGCTCTGCGGCATGCCCAGGTCCAGCAGCAGCGTGCCGATCTGGACCTGGAACTCCAGGCTGCACGGATGCTTCAGAACCGACACCAGGTGCAGCTTCAGGTTCTTCCTCACGCTGCTCACCTGGGACTTGGCCAAGGTGGGGGGCAGGTTGGCTGTGGGGGGGTAATTATCAAGTAATCAGTTTAATCAATTAGTCTGTTCATCAAACTGTCATCCCTCCATTTGTTCATACAACCAAACATCCATCCGTCCATCAGTAGATTTTCTGCCTCTGTGACCTCTGACCCTCACCATGCAGCGTCTCGTAGGCCTGCACCACCTCGGACATGAACATGGGCCGTTGCCTAGCGATGGTTGCTAGGGAGCCGAGCGCGGTTGTCAGGTTGATGCTGGAAATGGCCGGGTGAACCATGAACTTCAGCAGCTTGTCCAGCGCCGTCTTCCCCTCGTCGCACAGAGCGTCTGCAGACCAGAGACACGGTTAGCGCCGCCGCCGCCACGCCTCCTCTGACCTCTGACCCCGGGCCGTACCATAGCGGATGTAGGGGTGGTCCCTGGGAACCTTGTCCAGGCTGATGTCTCCTTCCTGTCTCTTGGGGACGTCGGACTCGGGCGTCCGCGGCGACAGCGTGACGATCAGCGACTCGGTGAACTTGATGGCGTGCGTCCGGACGCCGTCGTTCTCCGAGTCGAGCATGCTCAGAACGTCTCCGGTCATCTGGGACACCAAGTCCCAGCAGGCCTCCTGCATCTCCGACACCGACCGGGACCGGACCAGCCACTGACGGAAAGAACCGAAACCGGATCAGGTAAAAGTTTGGGTTCTCTCTGCTGGGTTCCGGTCCGGTCGGTTCTGGTCGGCCCGCTCCTCCTACCTGCAGGGCGACCTTGTAGAGCTGCGTCAGGGACAGGATGGCCTTCTTCACCACGTTGACGCTGTCGTCCTTCAGCAGCAGGTTCAGGTTGGCGATGAGCCGCAGCAGAAGCTCGTTGTCCCGTTTGCTGAACGGGTCAGAAACGACAGGAAGTGAGGTTCTGGAGGGAAATCAGAACCAGAACCGGCAGAGTTCTGGCAGCTCACCAGGCTTCCTCGATGAACCCGATCACAAACTTCCTGACTTCCATGGACCGATCCGTCTGGAAGGCGATGATCTCCTGAGCAACAGAAACATTTAAAATCAGATTAAAACACTGAAATATGATGAATCAGCAAACGAGGCTGATCAAAATAAACTCTGACTGAATGGCAGCTTCATCAAGTTCGACTTTAAAATAAAAATATTTATTAATAGGAGAAGAATATAATAAAATCATCAACAATCCCTTTAATAAAAACAAAACTAAAGCTGAATTTGTATCTTTTTAAATGGAGAATCATTTACATCATTAAATCACTTCATGTAACGTGTGAACAATAAATGCTTAACTAAATGCATAGATCATTTATTAAATAAATAGTTAAAATGCAAAATGCCAAAACATCCATCTGTCAATAAGATTCATTTATTTTCTAATGTTTTACACATTTCGACCAGCAGGGGGCAGTAAATGTGAAGATTGCTGTAAATAGATCATTAAAACTGAAGAATCGAGTTATTTATTATGAGGTTAATGATAGAACATTGTTTTTATTCTAGGTGTAAAAGTCTTCATCCAGTTTTATTTTTATTCATTTTTCCATAACTCTGTTTTTTTTTACTTACATCCAGGAAGTTGTCCAGAAGAGACGGATCCTTGTTGATGATGAGTTCCTGAACCTGAAGGAGACGAACTGAGAATCAGAGCTACTGCAGCACAACCTGCCAGCAGGGGGCGCCCCCTCGAAAACACACAGAATAATGGATTTTACTGCAGAGAAAACAAACAAACCTGTTTGAGAACAGTGAGCTTTTCATCCGCGGGGATCAGAGCCGCCTGGTTCAGCAGCTCCACCACCTGAAGGATAAAAAACCAAACATTTTCTGGTTTCTAAAGGAAAAAACTGAGAAATGTTTCAGTTAAAACAACAGCAGCAGCTTCATTTTACACAAAATTATCTCTGCAGCAGAAACTGCTGCTCCATAAATATCTATTTAATGTCTTTCTTCTTTCCTTCAAAGCTAAAGGAAACCCGGATGAAATCCTGAAATCCAAGATATTCCAGGATATTCCAGGAAAGAAAGGATCCATCGTCTCTCCAGGATCACAGAGAATTTCTAAAAGGAAGCGTCTGCATCAGAAGAACCAACTCAGCTGCCTCCTTTACTCAAAGCAGATAAGCTACATGCAGATGATGGAGCTCCGACCTTATCGCCAGGAGATGGTTGCTATGGTGACAGTCCATATTTCTTGACTACCTGATCTAAATGTGTACAGGTGCAAAGAATGATTCTTCATAAAATCAGGAAAATGATGGCCAACCCTGAGCATCCGCTTCATTACCGCTGGAACGCAGACTGCTACAGGAGGTCCTTCATGTAAAATCTACAACTCTCTGAAGAACCTTTAATTTACATTTTATGTTTCTTTGGGATCAGAAGTTTTGAAACAGATAGAAGTAGTTGATCAGTTTCTCTCAGTCTGAATCCTTTTATTGATCTGAGCCAGAATTATTCATAATTATCACCTTCTCGCTGGTGGTGACGTCGATGACAGCAGGAGGCTCCCCGTCCTTTGAAGGACGCTCCATGATGCTGCTGTTAGTCGATCACAGTGAGGACGGCATGGTCTGGAAAAATCCTGGAAAATTCTGGAAAACATGGAACCGGTTCAATGGAAGTTAACCAGAAAACTGTCTGGAGTCCAAATTCTTCACACCGAAACACGAACCGAGTCACTAATAATAAAGTGGCTGATATTTACGTTATGAATATGAACAAATAAAATAATAACAAAGGTTAAAAACGAATTTTAATTAGAAAGTACCACAATTATCTTAGCCGCTATGCTAACCATGATGCTAACTTGCCCCGTTTAAACTTAATTAAAACATTTGAAACACAACAACATACCGCTTTAATTCTGTCCTCTGGTTAAAGTACGTAGTTATAACTGGCCGGCAGGAAAATAGTTTCTTTCCAGAATATTTAATTCATTTATTTATTACAACAAAACACTGTTAGCGCGGAAGGCAAGAAGCCATTCTTCTTCTTCTTTTTCCGGTGTTATTTCTGAATCAGTGCGTTTGTGCAACAGCACCACCTAGTGTACAGAAGGCGGATCGGCATGTATTGGTATCATGTATGACTGTATGAGGATGTCATTATCTTTGATCCAATACATACTGTTTTTTAGTTTTGTGTCATAAAGTTAAATGAACAATATTTCCTAATTAAATAAATGTTATCATTATTTCTTTCAGTTTCCAATATTTCCAAAGTCCATCCTGTCTTAGTTTTATTCTCTTTCAGATTAAGAAACGTAGCAGTTCAGCAAAACATCTTCTACATTTTATTTCTTTATGTCATGAATTCGATTGAATACATTATCCACTGTTATAAAACTGCGCTTAAAGGAGACATATTTTGAGTTCTTTAACTCAAACAGATTAGAGATAATAAATTATAAATATGAATTTACTGGCATTTTTTATAGTTTATAAATTCACAGGTCGGCGTAAGATCTCATGTAATTATTACAGCTTTAAACAAAACAAAACATGAAATTGAGAAGAAAATAAACAATAAGATAATATTTGGATGTTTAATGTCACAGTTTAATAAAATATGTAACTTTGAACACATACTATATAAATATTGAGACAATTTTATCTATAAATAAAAATCTTAATGTTAAGAAACCTGTTCTAGTTTCTAGTTTTCGTAACGTCACATTGTAGGAATACATTTCCCAGAAGGCTTTGCGCCGCCAGTGACACTGCTAGTCAATTACAAAGAGAGGAGGAAATGCTAATGTTTACAACCAGTGAAGTGTCTCCAGTTTCCCAGTAAAACCAGTGATATAGGTCATTTTGCTGCACGGAGTGAAATGACAGTTAGATAATGTGTCAAATTAAATGACGAGGTTAAACATTCAGGTAAGAAAAATAGATTTTATCGCATTTTTAGTCTGATACTTTAGTCGAGCTTGTTAGCGCTTAGCTTGATAAACATTTGGCTAAACTGCGACCTAAACCTGAACATCAGACGTTTTATGAGTATTTATGCCTCTTATCGACCTTAATGTTGTTTATTGCGGATAACCAAAGAACGGTGAATTGGTTTTTACCTTTATTATTACAAATACACATGAAAACTGTGCTATGCATTTGAATTCAGTCCCGTTTAGTCCACTGCAACCCAGCTGGTTCCATAGCTCAACCGGTCAGTACCAGAGTCCAGCTGGGTTTACATGAATCCGAGTCCAACTGAAGATGTTCTGGCTCTGGGACAAGAGGTTCTTTAGAAACCAACCAGCATCAGCAGCAGGTCAGGGAGGTTCTGGTTCCGTTTAAACTTGGTTAGCGTCTACAACAACTACCAAAGCTCTGATCAGTCCACCACCTGGACTCGAGACGGACCACCTGGAGACTAGATGGACCATCTCGTCAAGATCTACAACCTGCAGAGGAGATGGATTCTTCGGATCTGACTTGTCACACTTTTAAGATTTTTGTTTTTTGAAGGATTCACGAAAACTTCAACCCACTTAACGGAAAATTCTCAATAAAATAGATCGGGAGAGGCTTTCTGATTGGCTGTTTGGGTGCATGAAGTGTCCTGATTGGATGTCTGTTTGTATGCAGCGTCCTGATTGGCTGTCTGGGTGTGTGCAGCGTCCTGATTGGCTGCCTGTTTGTGTGCAGCGTCCTGATGGATTGGGTGTTCGTCATGAACCGGATGAGCTCTCAGGGCAGCACGGCGGCCCAGCGGCGGCGCATGGCCCTGGGGGTGGTGATCCTGTTGTTGGTGGACGTCATCTGGGTGGCCTCGTCTGAGCTCACCACGGTAACCAGCTTTCATTTAAAGACAGACTGGAAACCACTACAGTACCAGTAACCAGCACCCTGAGTGTTTCTCTGCTGACCTTCTCTCCAGTACATCTTCAAGCGGCAGGACTACAACAAGCCGTTCTTCAGCACCTTCACCAAGACCTCCATGTTTGTTCTCTACCTGTTGGGCTTCCTGCTGTGGCGCCCCTGGAGGCAGCAGTGCAGTGGCGCCCTGAAGCGCCGCCAGTCTGCCTTCGTAAGTCGCTCTACTCTGTTAGGCTGCAAATATTTAGGATTTTATTGATACAACGTGATCCTGAAAGCTGCTTCCTATCATGTTTTCTGTTATTTCTCCTGAAAACTTTGATCTATTTAACATTTTGTTGAGTCAGGAAAGGATTTTCTGTCATTTCTGCTGCAGTTTGCTGACGCTGAGGCCTACTTCGCTCCCTGCACCACTGACAGCGCTGTGAACAACTGCTTGGTGCGTCCTGACCCCCTGCAGCGTCTGTCAGGGTAACAGCCGCTCTCCGTCTGTCTGTTGCTGGTAAAGAGTTTCTTCTTTGTCTGGTTTGTGCAGAGTGAGCCGCTGTACGTCCCGATGAAGTTCCAGGACGCAGCAGCCGATCCGTACGACTGTTTACCTGCAGACTGTGGAGCCGGTGAGTTTAAATCTGATTTCAGCTCTAAATGAAACTCAAACCTCATTACTGATTACAGACATGAACCAACAGCAGGCTGGAAAAACACCAGCAATGACCGTCAATCTGGGAAGGGTCAAAGGTCAGCTGGATCCTACATTCTCCAGAGATCAAGATCATTCCCAAGATAATAGAAAATGTAAAATAATTTTAGGAATTAATGTAGAAAAATAAAATATTTAATATAGTATATAGTACAGAATATATAAAATTATACATATATAATATTTTGGAAATTAACTAAAATGAATAAATAAGTAAAATCATGATAACATTTTTAAACTAAACAAAAAGTTAAAAATAAAATTAAAACAACCGGAGAAAGTATTGTTCCCAAAATCTCAGATGACAAGCAGGTGCTAACATAGCATCTGATGCTAACATAACCTCTGATGCTAATGTAGCCTCTGATGCTAACATAGCTCCTGATGTTAACATCTGCAGGTCTGTGTAGCCTGTTAGCATCAGTGAAGCTCCTAGTTCTGACCCATAAACCACAGACTTAAGTCATCTAGATTGTATGTATTTCCTGTTTGGAGGTGTTTAAGTGAATCCTGTTTGCCCCTCCCCCCCACCCCCTCTGTTCCGATGCCCCAGCCTCCAAAAAGCAGCGAGTTCGTTTCAGCAACATCATGGAGGTGCGTCAGCTGCCGTCCACCCAGGCTCTGGAGGCCAAACTGTCCCGTATGTCCTACCCGGCCGCCAAGGACCACGAGGCCCTGCTGCGCACAGTGGGGAAGCTAACCATCACCGATGTGGCTAAAATCAGCTTCTTCTTCTGCTTTGTGGTGAGGAAAGCTGGTCCTCCACACAGAGGAGCTAACTGCTCGCCTTTAATGTTCAGAGCTTTAATATTCTGATAACTTTAAAACGTTTAGGGCACAAGAAACTTTATTGAGGAAACAAAATGAACAAACTGGGTATTACGGTTGAATTTAAGCAATTTAGCTTTATCCATCCATCCATCCATCTTCTTCCGCTTATCCGAGGTCGGGTCGCGGGGGTAGCAGCTTCAGAAGGGAGGCCCAGACTTCCCTCTCTCCGGCCACTTCTTCTAGCTCTTCTGGGGGAATCCCGAGGCGTTCCCAGGCCAGCCGAGAGACATAGTCTCTCCAGCGTGTCCTGGGTCTTCCCCGGGGCCTCCTCCTGGTGGGACGTGCCCGGAACACCTCACCAGGGAGGCGTCCAGGAGGCATCCTGACCAGATGCCCAAGCCACCTCAACTGGCTCCTCTCGATGTGAAGGAGCAGCGGCTCTACTCTGAGTCCCTCCCGGATGACTGAGCTTCTCACCCTATCTCTAAGGGAGAGCCCAGCCACCCTACGGAGAAAACCCATTTCGGCCGCTTGTATCCGCGATCTCGTTCTTTCGGTCATGACCCAAAGCTCATGACCATAGATGAGGGTGGGAACGTAGATCGACCGGTAAATCGAGAGCTTCGCTTTTTGGCTCAGCTCTCTCTTCACCACGACGGACCGGTACAGCGCCCGCTTGACAGCAGACGCTGCGCCAATCCGCCTGTCGATCTCCCGCTCCCTTCTTCCCCCATTCGTGAACAAGATCCCGAGATACTTAAACTCCTCCACTTGGGGCAGGACACCCCCCCGGACCCGGAGAAGGCACTCTACCCTTTTCCGGCTCAAGACCATGGCCTCGGATTTGGAGGCACTGATCCCCATCCCGGCCGCTTCACACTCGGCTGCGAACCGCTCCAGCGAGAGCTGCAGATCACGACCCGATGAAGCCAAAAGGACCACATCGTCTGCGAAAAGCAGAGATGAGATCCTAAGGCCACCAAATCGGATCCCCTCAACACCTTGGCTGCGCCTAGAAATTCTGTCCATAAAAGTGATGAACAGAATCGGTGACAAAGGGCAGCCCTGGCGGAGTCCAACTCTCACCGGAAACGAGCCCGACTTACTGCCGGCAATGCGGACCAGACTCTGACACCGGTCATACAGGGACCTGACAGCCCGTATCAAAGGGCCCGGTACCCCATACTCCCGGAGAACCCCCCACAGGGCTCCCCGAGGGACACGGTCGAATGCCTTCTCCAAGTCCACAAAACACATGTAGACTGGTTGGGCGAACTCCCATGCACCCTCCAGGACCCTGCCGAGGGTGTAGAGCTGGTCCAGTGTTCCACGACCAGGACGAAAACCACACTGCTCTTCCTGAATCCGAGGTTCGACTATCCGACGGACCCTCCTCTCCAGGACCCCTGAATAGACCTTGCCAGGGAGGCTTAAGAGTGTGACCCCTCTATAATTGGAGCACACCCTCCGGTCCCCCTTTTTGAACAGGGGGACCACCACCCCAGTCTGCCAGTCCAGGGGAACTGCCCCTGATGTCCATGCGATATTGCAGAGTCGCGTCAACCAACACAACCCTACAACATCCAGAGCCTTAAGGAACTCCGGGCGGATCTCATCCACCCCCGGGGCCCTGCCACCGAGGAGCTTTTTAACCACCTCGGCGACCTCGCCCCCAGAGATTGGAGAGCCCAACCCAGAGTCCCCAGGCTCCGCTTCCTCAGTGGAAGGCATGTTGGTGGGATTGAGGAGGTCTTCGAAGTACTCTGCCCACCGGCCCACAATATCCCGAGTAGAGGTCAGCAGCACACCATCCCCACTATAAACAGTGTTTGTGCTGCACCGCTTCCCCCCCCTGAGACGCCGGATGGTGGACCAGAATCGCCTCGAAGCCGTGCGGAAGTCTTTCTCCATGGCCTCTCCAAACTCCTCCCACGCCCGAGTTTTTGCCTCAGCAACCGCCCGAGCCGCATGCCGCTTCGCCCGCCGGTACCCATCAGCTGCTTCCGGAGTCCCACAGGCCAAAAAGGCCCGATAGGACTCCTTCTTCAGCCTGACTGCATCCCTCACCGAAGGTGTCCACCAACAGGTTCGAGGGTTGCCGCCGCAACAGGCACCGACAACCTTGCGGCCACAGCTCCGATCGGCCGCCTCGACAATGGAGGCACGGAACACGGTCCACTCAGACTCCATGTCCCCCACCTCCCCTGGGACGTGTTCGAAGTTTTGCCGGAGATGGGAGTTAAAGCTCCGTCTCACAGGGGATTCCGCCAGACGTTCCCAGCAGACCCTCATAACACGTTTGGGCATGCCAGGTCTGACCGGCTTCCTCCCCCACCACCGGAGCCAACTCACCACCAGGTAGTGGTCAGTGGACAGATCCGCACCTCTCTTCACCCGAGTGTCCAAGACATACGGCCGCAGATCCGATGAAACGATGACAAAGTCGATCATCGAACTGCGGCCTAGGGTGTCCTGGTGCCAAGTGCACATATGGACACCCTTATGCTTGAACATGGTGTTCGTTATGGACAATCCATGGCGAGCACAGAAGTCCAGCAACAGAACACCGCTCGAGTTCAGATCGGGCGGGCCGTTCCTCCCAACCACGCCCCTCCAGGTCTCACTGTCGTTGCCCACGTGAGCGTTGAAGTCCCCCAGCAGAACAAGGGAGTCCCCAGGAGGAGCACTCTCCAGTACCCCCTCTAAGGACTCCAAAAAGGGTGGGTAATCTGAACTGTCGTTCCCGTAAGCACAAACGACAGTCAGAACCCGTCCCCCCACCCGTAGGCGGAGGGATGCTACCCTCTCGTTCACCGGGGTAAACCCCAACGTACAGGCGCCGAGATGGGGAGCAACAAGTATGCCCACTCCTGCCCGACGTCTCTCTCCCTGGGCAACTCCAGAGTGGAAGTATGTCCAGCCCCTCTCAAGGAGACTGGTTCCAGAACCAGAGCCATGCGTCGAGGTGAGACCGACTATTTCTAGCCGGAACCTCTCGACTTCACGCACTAGCTCCGGCTCCTTCCCCACCAGAGAGGTGACATTCCACGTCCCAAGAGCCAGTTTCTGCAACCGAGGATCGGACCGCCAGGGTCCCCTCCCTCTGCTGCCACCCATCCCACACTGCACCCGACCCCTTTGGCCCCTCCCACGGGTGGTGGGCCCATGGGAGGGGGGGCCCATGTTTCCTCTTTGGGCTGAGCCCGGCCGGGCTCCATGGGTAAAAGCCCAGCCACCAGACGCTCGCCATCGTGCCCCCCTCCAGGCCTGGCTCCAGAGTGGGGCCCCGGTGACCCGCGTCCGGGCGAGGGAACACCAAGTCCAATGTTTTTACTCATCATTGGGGTCTTCGGGCTGCACTTTGTCTGGTCCCTCACCTAGGACCTGTCTGCCTTGGGTGACCCTACCAGGGGCATGAAACCCCAGACAGCATAGCTCCTAGGATCATTGGGGCACTCAAACCCCTCCACCACGATAAGGTGGCAGCCCATGGAGGAGCAATTTAGCTTTAGCTTCTGCTAAATACCAATGTAGCGCTAGAGTACTGTTGTGATTTAAAGTCGACGGACCAAATAAGTGTGAGCGCACAAACAGGAAATCAGCCAACACAGAATAACCAGAGTTTACTTTTTTTATTCTTTTTTAGCGCTAGAAAAGAAAGAAACGCTCACCCTTACAGGCTAATTTGTTGTAAAATGAATATGACCAAATTTACACAGCATCTGATCAAAAACGGAAGAATCACTGGTTATATCTAAAAACACGCCCAGTGGTTGCCTGATGTCGTACGTCAGCTAAGTTGCTATTTCTACAAAGGCCTTTGTGTGAAAGTGAAGAATTCCATGTGTGTAACAAACTGTGTGCGTCCTTGATAAGTGTCTCAACAGTCGTTAAGCCCTTTATGTTTAGCACTGCTAGCTTTTAAGTTAGCTACACTAACTGACTGGCTTGAAGGTTATTTTCTAAACTGGACCATATTTTCATTTGTTCATCTGGACCAGTTAAAGATGAACAGGTTTCGTCTTTAACTGGTCCCTTCCTCCTCTGACCTCCAGTGGTTCCTGGCTAACCTTTCCTACCAGGAAGCTCTGTCTGACACACAGGTGGCCATCGTCAACATCCTGTCCTCCACCTCAGGTCGTTCTCTCCTCCTCTACGTCTGAGACTCAAGTTTAGCTGAGCTACGTTGACTGAAACCTTCTGTGATGTCATTTCCCTCTTCAGGCCTCTTTACGCTCATCTTGGCAGCCATCTTCCCCAGTAACAGCAGCGACCGGTTCACGTTGTCCAAACTGTTGGCTGTGGCTCTCAGGTGAGCCAGTGCTTTAGCTTTCCAGGTGCTAGCTAAGAGTTGTTTTAAAGATAAATGTTGTTACTGTTGGTTTTCCTGTGCTTCAGCATGGGAGGAGTCGCTCTGGTGAGTCTGTCCAGCATGGACAGCCCTGATGAGAAAGGAGTCGTAGGTAACGTCAGATCTACTGTCCTCCGTTGGTGAAAGCATTTAGCTAGCTGTGGCTAACCGTTAGCGTCCTGCAGGCTCTCTGTGGTCGTTGGCGGGGGCCATGCTGTACGCCGTTTACATCGTCCTCATCAAGAGGAGAGTGGACCGCGAGGATAAGCTCGACATCCCCATGTTCTTTGGTACGTCGCTTCTTTATTTAACCCTTCTAAATGCTTTTTCTTCCACTGAATGTTTATCACTGATGTCAGGTTTTAACGCACGAAGTCCACTCATCTTCCTTCAACTCATATATTAGGACTGGACAAAATGGCTGAAAATGTATAAGCATTTCATATCATTTCATAGTTTTTTGTTATAAATATCTAAAATTCTGCCACACTGGTTTCCTGTTTTCTCTCCAGCTCGTTTTTTATTTTTAAGCAGTTTTGAGTCACAATGCCAAAACTTTAAGTTACTATACAGATCGTTGCTAGGCAACTGAAGTTGGGGGGAATTGAAACTGTTTGTTACCCAGCCGGTTGTTGCTAGGTAACCAAAGAGCGAGTGAGTTAGTTGATGCCACCCAGCTAGCTTAGTGGCTAAAGTCTTTTGTGTGCCTACATTTCCCAGAATGCTGTGCGGTTCTGGATTGGAGCTCTATATATTGAACTGAATGAATCAGATGTATTGATATTGATCATGTGTCCATGGCGATGTATAATGTTATTGTTTTATTGCCCAGCCCTACAGCTACGGTACGCTAGGTTAGCAGCTCTTCGGGAATTAGCTTAAAGAAACAACAAAGCCTAAAGAAAATCCTTTAAAGCAAGGGGGTCCCAAAGTGGGTCCCTGAGGGCCGGCATCCTGCAGGTTCTAGTCTCTCCCTGGTTTAACGCACCTGGATCCAATGATGGATCATTAGAGGCCTAAGAAGAACTTTGACCTGCTGAAAAGGTTGTTGGTACCAGGGACAGAACTAAACCATGCAGGATCCGGCCCTCCAGGACCCACTTTGGGCCCCCCTGCTTGAAAGGGGTTTTTAAAATCCAGGACTGGATGTAAGAAGAACTGGGCCCTGGGCTCCTGACAGTTTGGGGCCCAACTCTTACAAATTACTTTTACTAATTAAAATTAAATTAACAGTAACGGATTCAGGACTTGGGAACCAAAATGAAATATTTAATTAAAAAAAGAAAATAATTCTAATAACTCAACAATAATCAAGACATAATATTTTAATAATTAAACAAAGTCAACATTTTTTATTACTGGAAATGGATGTCAATTATTGTGAATCCAAAACTGAGATTTTTTTTTGCACGTTTGCCTTATTAAAAGTAAAGCACCCAGTTTGCAAAATGAATAAAAAAATGAATAAAAAATTTAATGTCAGAAACTTGAAGGCGGAGCTTAAGAAAGAGCAGGAGCCTCTTAAAGAGACAGAGGCCCAATTTCACAGCGTTAAATTACAAAGTCAAATTTCTTTGAACTCATATTAGATACATATAGCAATTTCATAACAACTTCAGATAGTTACTTGATTGTGCTATAAAATCTCACTATGTGCCTATAAAATACATAATAATGCCATTTAATACCAGGAAGCAGATTTGGTTGAGTAATGAACTGATTTTAAAATAATTTTTGTATTTTCTGGTGAACAAAAAAATTCCCTGAAAATTTCCTGAAATATATATTCTGTGTTTCAGGATTCGTGGGCCTCTTCAACCTGCTGCTGCTCTGGCCCGGTTTCCTGCTGCTCCATTTCTCCGGCTTCGAGGCCTTTGAGCTCCCCAGCCAGCTGGTCTGGACCTACATCCTGATCAACGGCCTGATTGGAACCGTCTTGTCTGAGTTCCTGTGGCTCTGGTGAGAGGTCAGAGGTCAGAGTGTGTTCGGACCGGGTCGGGATGAGTGACGTGTTTTCCTCTGCAGGGGCTGCTTCCTGACGTCGTCTCTGATCGGGACTCTGGCTCTCAGCCTCACCATCCCACTCTCCATCCTGGCAGACATCTGCCTGCAGAAGGTCGACCCCTGACCTCTGACCTCTGACTCCTCTCCATGCTCTGGCTAACTCTGGTTCCTCTGCAGGTCCGGTTCTCCTGGCTGTTCTTTGCCGGAGCCATCCCCGTCTTCCTCTCCTTCTTCATTGCCGCGTTGCTCTGCCACTACAACAACTGGGACCCGGTGCTGCTGGCGCTGCGCCGCCTCTACACCTTTATGTTCAGGAAGCACCGAGCGCAGAGGTACGGCAACCGCTCAAAGTCAAAATATTTCAATCTGCCAATAATTTCTCTGGAAAAGCTGAAAAAACACAAACTTAGACGATGAATTAAGAAGATTCTGAACTCAGAATGCGTGATGGAGCGACTAACCCCTGCTGACCAGCCAGGGCGCCAGTAGAGAGGAGCAACTCCCATTAAAGCAGCAGTACTATTTAAAATGGACTTTTTTGATCTTCCCATCATGTTGTAGAAATCCATGGCAACCATTCAGCTGTGCAAACACCGTGGAAGTGCAACTCATACATTTTATAAAACTGACAGAACGCCAGAGAAAATAAAAAGTTAACAGTTGAAAGCAGTAGGAGAAGAAAGTTAGACGAGTTCAGATGTGGATCTGATGGAGAACATCTGCAGGTTCTGGTCGGTACCGAGTTTTGGTCACATAAGTTCTTTTAAGTTCTTTTTAACTGACTTCCTGGTTGGGTAGCAGACGCTGCGATGACGTTCTGACATTATCACTGTAATAACGGAAGCTGATTGGCTCAGACCTTCGTCCTGTGGTCGCTCTTCCTCTGGACGTTTTCCAGATGAAAGGATGAATCGCGTTTTCTCTCCTCTATTTTAGATGCCGTTACCATGGTAACTGACGCAGCAGCCGCTGAAAGCGCTGAAGCTGGCTGGAGAGTCGGCCTCCATTGTTGGAGAAATGAACGAGTCATTTCAAAGTTAATAAAAACACATTAAAGGAGCTGCAGACTTTTATGTGTAAAAAACCCAAATATGGAGACAAATCAGTGGTTAATATATTTATGAGGATCATAAGGCTGTTAGCCATGATGATGATGATGATGTGCCTCTTCCTCCTCAGACTGTCAGACGAACAGACTGAAAGCCTTATTCCTCTGCACTCGGTTTCCCCTGATGAGTGACCGTCCTTCTCAAGGTGAGATTTCTAAACTTCACATTTATTAATCATCAGCAGTTAATATTTCCATTTCAGAATTAATAAGGTGACATGTTGAGTTAGAGAGTGAAACGTTCCTGATGAACGGATCTATGATGAGTTTTTCTTCTCTTGCAGCCGTGGAGCCGCTGAGCCAACAGGCCGGAAGCTTCCTGGGCGTTGAACCTGTGCCTCTCATCCATCCAGCCAGCCTGATCTTTTACTTTTGGTTCTTTGTGTCAGTTCTGGTTTTGTAGAACCGGTTCGGGGTCGGATCGTCGTTCTGCTGAGTCAGCTCTACTTAGTGCTGCTGTTTTCAGAAATCAGTTTAAAATCAAACATCCAGTTAAATTCAACTTTATTTGCTTCATTTGAGGCGAATGAAACCAGAACAGCTGATCTGGACCTGAGAACAAACTGAAGCTCAGAACCACTAAAGAACTAAACGTGATGGGGAACCGCCGCGTCACTCTGGACCAGAACACTAATTTCTCCTGGATGGATTCACCTTTAACCTCAGAGGAAATGAAATGATTCAGATTGCTCTGAGTTTCCTCCGTTTAATGGAGATGGGAGCAGAAACCTGTTTCAGGTGAAGAAACACGTTTATTTATCAGTCACTACAGATTTCTACTGAGTGAAGCTGAAAACGCAGCCGGCGCTTCCTGTCTGCTGGGACTTCTGTCCTCAAACAGAGCACTTCTTCTTCTTCATCGTTCCTTCCTGTGAACTCTTCCTCAGCAGGAGAAAAGCCG
This sequence comes from Xiphophorus couchianus, assembly GCF_001444195.1. NCBI lineage: Eukaryota > Metazoa > Chordata > Actinopteri > Cyprinodontiformes > Poeciliidae > Xiphophorus > Xiphophorus couchianus. The sequence goes on from NC_040234.1 coordinate 36,713,102, forward strand.
ACTCTTCTCGGTTCGTCCGGTTAAATGTGCAATGTTTTTGCTTCTTGGTTGGTTTTTGTTCGTTGCACTTTCTCTGTTTTTTTTTCTTCTGTGGTGATTTCAGCTGAGAAGATTTTAAAGAACATTAATGTTTATCTTTTATAATGGTGCTTGTGAAATCATGGGTTGGTTTTTTTGTTCTCAGGTTCTCTGTCTTGTTTTGAGAATGTTGTACAATCTAAATAAAAAGGCTTAAAACGTTATATTATTAATAATAATAATAATTGCCCCTTTATCAACCAACTCGTGAATAATTCTTTTATTTTTCAAAACTGTTTTCATACTTCAGTGAACTATTAAAACATATCTTTCTAAAATTCAGAGTGAGGTGTGTTTTGTTTTATAAACGTGTCTCAACCAATCACAGGCTGATTCTTAGGTCACTTCCTGGTTATCCCGGATGTCTCTTCCTCCCGGCCTCTAGGGGGAGCAGTCACACAGTTCCTGATTAAACATCCCGCAGCTTCAGGACGCTGTTTGGGTTATTTAGCCTGAAAATGGGGAGTCATAATTTCACCATGTCAGTTTACAAACGTCTCAATTTGGAACTAAATATTTATTTCATAAAGTATATTTGTGTTTGTCTCGCCTGGTCTGGGCGCAACAAGCTATTAACTCCTACCGAAGGAACGTCATTTAGCTCCGGACCTCCGATCAGAGATGACGGTAAACTATGGATGTTTAGTTTACCCGCTGCGCCACCACAGCACGCCCCACGTGACGTCGCGGGTTCGACTCCCGGTCCCGACGACCTTTACCGCATGTCTTCCCCCCTCTCCTCACCCTCCTTCCTGTCTGCCTACTGTAGAAAAAATACGAGCCGCAAAAAAACTCTTCGGAGAAAATAAAAAAAAAACATAGACGTATGTAGAAAACAAACGTTTTGTAACCTGAGAAGCTGGAAAATATTCCTGCAGACATTAATGTTTTATTCAGCTTTTATTTTGTGTTCCGATCTGAAGCTTCCCTTATTATTATTATTTTTTACCCGTCCAGGGTCTTTTGTGGCTCTAGTGTCCCTTATGTGACAGTATGTGACAGGAAGGGGGGAAGACACGCGGCAAATATCGCCGGGTCCGGGAGTCGAACCCGCGACGGCCGCGTCGAGGACTGAAGGCCTCCAAATACGGGTCGCGCTAACCGCTACGCCACCACGGCACGCCCCCCTTATTATTTTTAAACATAATGCTATGGTAAGCTGACGTCAAAACGGTAGTTTGCATGTAGTACCGGTAGGGGGCGCCGCTGTCTGAGAAAGCCTGGGTTAAACTCAGTGAGACGCATTTCTTCAGGATGGACGCGAGTCTGTTGGAAGGATTTAATATAAACTGGTTTTCTGCTTCCTGTCGGCCCAGTTCCTGCTGGCTGAACGCCCCTCTGTTCTTTATCACCAAACTAACATCCACTCTAATATTTGTCTTCCCTTTTCTGGAATCTCATTATCATCAACGTACAAACACTTCCTCACCTCATGAGATGACAAATTCACTAAATATGTCATAGCTCACTGCTAGGAAAGCACAGTCACCTTTGACCTTTGACCCACCTATCACCCAGCGATGGAGGCTTGAGTCGGCTTAGAGCCAGTTTGTTTTAGTCTCAGTTATTATGGAAAACTGATTTTATGACTCAAACTTCAGCTGAACGTTCATGAGTATTAGTGTTTGAATATTAGTGTTCTTATTAACTGTAAGCAGAAAAACATCATAACTAAAAAGCATAAAAACATGAGTCTGTGTAAAATAAATATTTATTAGTGTTGGATTTACTGGAATTAATCCACATTTAGTAATATTATAATTCATTGAATATGACTACAGGCTGAGCTTTAATGTTTCATGTTTATTAAACTTTAAAACCAAACTGTATTTTAACTTGACTGACGTAAAGAATAAATAATATTTCAAACAGACTAAGGCTTGTAAATCAACGTTAGGAAGATGTCCTGGTAGCTTTATGAATGCTAACAGGAGCTAACTTTAGCTTACCCCTTGATCTTCCTGGAAGCGCCTACTAAAATACTTTTACATTTTTATCAGTGTTAAATAAACTTATGCTCATTGGTTGTCAGAAATAAGAGTTTTAGTCAGACATTTATCCATTTAGGATCGCTAACAAAACATATTTTAACAAGCTAATTCAGTTTTTTACAGTTGAAACATGTGAGTATCTGTTCACACCACAGATGGAGCTAAAGGTAAAGGTTTGTGAAAAATTGGAGAAACAACAAAATACATAAAATCACTCAGTTGAACGGTTTAGCTAACATAGTAAATCTGGCCTTGCGAATAAAAATATTGTGTTAGCAAGCTAAATAGTTAGCTTTCATGCAACTGTCACACTTTCAAACTAAATGTTTAGTTTCTAAACTAAATATTAACTTCAGACTAAATATAAATAGCTGCTAACTAAATATTTAGTTAGCATGCTAAATAGTTTGCTAACATGTAAATGTCAGATTCAAACTAAATATTTAGTATTTTGAAATGAATACTTCTGAGTTTCTACTTCAGAAAAACTTGAATCTTCCTCAAAATTAAAATTCTGTAACGTATCTGTTTGTCAGGATGTTGTTTAAGTGTTTGAATGTATAAGATGCAGATAAATAAATTAAGCTAATTATTGCAACTGCTAATATGGATACATACGACACAGATCCATGTTGCTAACTATGGCGTCCCCCAAGGCTCTATTTTAGGTCCTCTACTGTTTAATGTTTACATGTTGTTGCTTGGTGGGTGGATTCATCAGGAACCATGGAATCAGCTTGTCTCATGACGACCCTCAGCTTTACGTCTGGTTGTCTCATATTAACCAGGTGTAGGAGATTTCTGTGGAGAACCCTGGTTTTCTGGGCATTGTTCTCAGGATATACTTTGTAGATGGGGCTGTCATTAATCTGTTCTTTGACAATGTACACAGTCTGCTCCCAGTATGACCTGAGCTTTCCAGGTCCGCCCTTTTCTCCAAGGTTGCGAACTAGCACTCGGTCTCCAGGCTCTAAGACAATTCCTCTCACATGTTGGTCATAGTGTTTCTTTCCGCGAGCACTCGACTGCTGGCTGTTGTTGGTAGCAATACGATAAGCCTCTTTCATCCTCCTTGCCCACTTTTGTACATATCCATGTGGTGTTCCACTGTCCTTCTCGGTGTTGAGTCCAAACATGAAGTCCACAGGCAAGCGGGGGTGCCGTCCAAACATTAAGAAATGTGGGGAAAACCCAGTGGCCTCATGTTTTGTGCAATTATATGCATGAACAACTTGGGGCAAAAAGTCTTTCCAGTTATCTTTTTCCGTCTCCTCCAGAGCTGCCAGCAAAGTACAGGTCCTTGGTACTAAAACACCTTCATAACGACATGGGTCACCTCAGTACTGAAAGAGTTATCAACCTAGTCCGAGATCGCTTCTACTGGCCCTTTATGAAGAAGGACATCGAGGCTTATGTGAGCAGACTGTGTACATTGTCAAAGAACAGATTAATGACAGCCCCATCTACAAAGTATATCCTGAGAACAATGCCCAGAAAACCAGGGTTCTCCACAGAAATCTCCTACACCTGGTTAATGACCTAGCTGTAACCGGTGATCACAGAAAAGATAAAGCGCCAATCAGAAGCAGAGTCAAAGGTCGCCAGGTTGGTTCTAGCCAAAGTAAAAGAGACAGTGACTCATCAGATTCTGAGAGTGACTCCAGGATGCGTTATTGGCTCAGAGTACCTGTGACAACCAGAGTACAGGAACCAGCCACTCAAACTAATCCAGCCTCAAGCCAAGTTTTCACACCCGTGGACCAAGGGAGGGACTCCCAACTGAACACTACAGATGAAAATGTTCCAACGGAGCATCCACACCCAGCTGAAAATGAACTAGTCCAAAACTGTGAAACGGACAATGAACAAAGAGAACAAGAACTAGAGAGAGACACTGAACAGGTTGAACTTGAAATCGAGCAGCAGGAGCAAGCACCGACTCAGGAGGGATCTCTCAGAAGGTCTACACGGGCAAGGAGACCACCTCAGACACTCAGCTACAACACTTTGGGCCAGCCTTTTTACCAGCCACAAGGGGTCATAGGTCATGTTGGACTGTGTGGGTTACAAGCTCCACCATTGTGGGTAATGCAACCTGTACAAGGACATTTTTATGCTCCTCGTCAGACTGTACCTTATGCTACGGCAGTCCCTTTTACAATGCCTTATAATTTTGTATACTA